>NC_056745.1:363596396-363756396 GCF_019279795.1 Protopterus annectens
GTACAAGCCATGATCACAAATCACAGGGACTTGTGATCACATGATCAGTGTAGCACAACAAGATTCTGGTTTGATTTTCAACTGGGGTGGGTTCTTTGTCTGCATCATGTACTTCCTGTGTTTGTGTGGGTTTTCTCTGGGTGCTCTAGTTTCCTTCCACATTCCAAGGACATACAGTAGACAGACTGGGCATTCTTAAATTGTCTGTAGGTATGAGTGTGTATGCATTTCAGTGGTATGGAAGAACAACTGTGGTAGGCCTAGCTACCAGGTGGTTTAAAACAATGGCTCTAGATGATGGCCACTGTTGACGTGATGCCCAACCCCATGCCTAAAAATGGGTAGGGGGGGGGCTTTGGATGGATGGATGGATGAATTGATGTATGGATGAATGGGTGGATTATCACAAATGACCTTTCCAAGGATTCAGACAAAGCTAAATTAATATTAACATAAAAATTGCAACAGTACTGCATGCAAATACAGGCAGATCAGACATAAGTATTCAGCAACATACTTTTTTTGGTACAGCTGCTACTGACCTTCAACTGATTTACACCCTATTGCTTCCCTCTCCACCAGTGTTATAAGTATGTGACATGCCACAAATGTAACCTTTGATCAGGTTGGCCGCTTCTTTCCAGAAAGAATATCTTACAGCTATCCAGCTGTACTGCTGCCTCACAGCTGAGATGAGGAATAGGATGTGCAGTACCATCATACTGTAGTCGACTGAATCTTAATAACTCCTTTTGTGATGGGTGACATATTTGTGGGTGGCTGTGCAATGCATGTCATAAGGGTGTTGGCATACAGCCTATGCTCAGGTATTCCCCTCTGTATTTTGTTGCTATGCATTAATACTCACCAAACACCTTTATGTATTCACCAGAGACCAAACTGTTGGATATGCCCAAAGCACATCATCACATTCTTCCCTTGAGAAAGGACAGTCGGCCACTGCTTTACCATTTCTCCCTCTCATCTTTCATCAGCTGCTCCAGGATGTATGTCACTAGCTGAATGTCAGTCACCTGGATTACAGTCACTGCTTCATCCTTTTCTATCAGGAAACCAACAAATTGGCTTTGTATTAGTGTAGTACCTTGCAGGCTATTCTGCGCAGATCTGGGGGTGGTCTTACTGACTGACTGGTAAAGGGCGTGTGCCATCATATGGGAAGCATGTAGCATGAATATGCATTGCTATTCATACTTTACCCTTTTCCTCAATGAAGTGCAAATTCAGTGTTGGTATATTTAATTAGTGGGGGTGTGTAGGGGGTGCAGGAGGGCTTGCCCTCCTTCAAAAGCAAAGGAAAAAATATTTGCAGTTATAGTGCTATTTTTTTCCCTTCATTTTTACAGAGAGGAAAGCCCCCATGAACCTCCCAATGCTGAGATTGCAATACATTAAGGAAAAGGATAACCTATGAACAGACAATGAATATTCATGCTGTGACCCGAATAAATATTAAGTTCACTAAGATGTCACTGATTGTTGGACAGTGGCCGTGGTTTAGACAGGACTTGCTACTGCGCATCCTGGGAGGTACTACACTAATAAAAGCCAACAAGTCCCCAATAACTTGATATATTATACTACATAACTGTAGTTTTACTTACTATTGAAGTATATGACTGTAACTTGAATCTGTGATACTCTGGTACTTCAGAGATGATGTCTTCTAAGATAATTTAGAGAAACATTGTACTACACATTTACAGAGTGACCTGAATCATAGATACCCTTTCAGCTTTCTCCTAAGATTTGAAGTACCTGGAGTGCTGTAGATATGACAGTTGATAACAGCAGACAGGTGACCTTTATTTAGCACACATAGATAATGGGGAGGGGGGGTAGCATGATATCTCTTTTGTGGCACTTTATTTGCCTCCTGTTCTACTTACTTGGCTAAAAGATGTTCATAAAGTTGTTGAAGTGACTGAAAAACAGACATTTCTCATGTAATTTGTTTATCTTGTCAAATACAGATAAAGAAATAACTTTATACATATAAACAAAGACAAGAGATAGGAACTAGACAGTTATTTCCTTCTACTGAGTGGTTAGATCATTAGCGCAATGGCTCAATTTCCATCTTCGGTATTGACAGCTCTCATGCAAGAATCAGTCCTATGTCAAAAGGAAGTTAGCTAAGGCTAGAAGATTGCTGCATCTGATGGTTAGCTCTCCTTTGAAAATGTGGCTTGGTGTTTCATTACCACTAAGGAGACCTGAAGCAGTGGTTAGTATTAAATCATTTTGTAGCTACCCATACCACTGTGTCAATATAATTGTATGCAAAGGGGTACACATACTGCCACCACCTCCATGTTCTGTTTTCTCCTGGGGGGAAAATGTACAGTCCATTAGGATGGCATTGTACTGGGTTTACTCTTTTCCCTTCTTCCTGTCACTTATCCATACCACATATTTCCCATTCATCAGTCCATAGAGAACAATACTGTAACCCTATTCTGGGTGGGTGATCAACCAGACAAATCTGATGGAATGCAATTAAATCTGAGGGAAAGATGCTCGAAAAGAGATAGTTAGTTAAAGGAAACAGTGGCAAAAAGAACAAATCAATTTTTAAAATCTCCCATTTAATTGTTTACATACTGAAAATAATGTTTAAGGAAGTACATGGACTTAAAAATGATAGTTTGAGAATAGACAACCAGTTGAAGACTGTCAGATATACAACTTACATTAAAAATGATATATTCATTTATTTATCCTTTGTTGACCAGTTTAGTCCCACTAGGCTAGTAGCCTCTTTTCAGGGGAAATCAAAGGTGGTATTTATACTACTAGGGAAAATTTGGCCAGAGTATCAAGGAACTTCCACTACTTTTTTGAAGGTGCCATGGGATCTTTTGCAGCCACTTGAACTACCACCAACTCAAGCAGATGGAGTCTCAGTTTAATGTCTCATCCAAAGGACAACACACTCAGGAGTGCAGTACTCTGCTTATACTGCACTGCATTGTCAGCAATCAATCTAGTTGGTGTAAGAACAGAACCAGCAGCCTTCTACCCCAAATGTGAGTGTGCTACCTGCTGGACCATTCACACTGAGAAATAAGAAATAAGGACTCAAATGGAAAGCTGAGAATGAAGGGGCAGGACAAAAAGAATAGAAAGGGCAATATTTTACACACTAATTTGTAGGGAGAAAAACATCTTGTGATATGACATCGGGAAGAATACTTGGGAAAAATGTTGAAGAGAAAGCAAGGGAGGGGAAGATCTAATTGAGCAGAGAAGGAGGGGGAGAACTTAAATACCTGAAAGGTGAAGACTGGTCATTAAGGAGGAGGAACACCAGAGCTGTGTACAATAATAGCAAATCATTTTAATAAATGATTCTTCTCAAATTTCAATTAAATTTCCCACAGAGCTTATATTTCACGCATCCTGCTTTAACCTTGTTTTCATCCCCTCAGTGCCTTTCCCTGCCTTCTCAAATACTTAGCTTGTTTGTTGCTAATTATTCTTTTGCCTGTATGTGTTCCTCAAATATATAGTGCACCTTCTCATATTTGTGTTGAAATTGCAGATATTGCTACTGCATTCTCCCAGATTATATATGTAAGTAATACTGTTTGCCTGGTGCATATCATCAGTTAACTAAGAAGAAGAAAGAAAATCAACACTTGCATATGATGCAGAATGCTGTCGGTTCTATTCCCACTGAGGCTGATTGGGTTCACTTTTCATTAATGACACTGCCATGTTGCATTAGGGAGTGCTGCACTTTTAAGTGTGCCATTCTTCAGATGGATTGTTAAACTGAGATCCCACCTGCTTGAGTTGGTGGCACCTCAGGTGGATGTAAAAGATCTCACGGCACGTATTGAAAATGAGTACGTCTTGATTCCCTCAGATCCTGTCCAGATTTCTTCTAGTCAGAATGAATACCACTTTGGATCTCCCCTGAAAAGCAGTTTAGTCAAGAAAGGGTAAATAAATAAATAAGACTAAAATAAAAATATGGAGCACGGATATGTTTTTCTTCTAACATAACACATGTAATACAAATCTTCCACTGTGGTTAAAGACTGGAGAATGCAAGTACTGCGGTGGCCACATACTTTATATGTGAAATAAGTGGCTAGCCTTAGGCACTTCTTAGGGCTAAAATATTAATCTATTTTATTTTGTAATGTACTTCAAATATTGATTCACAGAATACTATGTATTTCTAGAGTGAAATGCCACATTCTTGCACATCTGACTGTGGTAGAAATAAAAAATCTTTTCAAACCTTTCAGCTTTTAGTCTCAAACAGTGCTTGCACATAAGCAGAAAGGTGAATGGCATACTGTTGTGGTTCAATTACAAAAGACGTTTTTCATTTGTTTGACCTAGGATCAGCCAATTCAGTTCACAAAATGTGTACAAACATCTGTAAACTATATCACTTCCCATGACTGCAGTGTTTTTCCCAGAGGTATCCTTTCAACGTCTTTTGGGTGAAGTGCATAAACATGGCTATTAAGCATGAATAATTAACTTTTATATTTCCTCTCCTTTTAAAATGCCTCAAGACCAAAAAGGTCATTCCAGGTTCACCTCCTTTCATGGTGGTCTTCGATGCTTTGCTTTATTTCCACCTTGGAGAAACCCTATCGAAATGCATGCTCCTAAGAAGTAATTTCCTTGAAGTGTCTTTCATTGTACAATTTACTGACTTATTGAGTGCTGGCGTTAAAACTCCTTCCCTGAGCCATCAAGTGCTGTTTTGAAAACACTGTCAGTGAAAACGGACGGACCACCATGAGTGACATGTCATTGCTTTCTTCCACACAGTCATGAATGTAATTAACTTGGGGGCGAAAATAGCTAAACAAACAACAAGCTTAACACTCTAGGAAAATGGATTTGTTCATACCTCAGTAACTTGGAAAAAAAAAGAAATCCTTTTGCTACTGTCAACTAGGCTAAGTGGGAAAGGGAAGCAGATTTAGTATGGTCTGATGTGCTTTACAACTAGATGGCAAAGCTAAAAAACATAGAGAAAAAACAAGCTTTATTCTATTGTTTCTGTAGTGGTGATGGTGTTTAAGGTTTCTCTTTTGAGTTAGTGGAAACACCCTTATTTGCTGCTATATAGCAGAATCATTTGTCAGTTAGAATCAGAAAGTTTACTGCAAATTACAAAAGTACTTTAAGGAGTCAAAAGTACACCATCAACTATTTAATTTCCATTTATATTCCCCACAGTGATGTTATATGTTTTATAATATCAAAAAAAATGTTATAGGCAAGTTTATAATAAATTATTATAAACATAACTGTAACATTTCTTCTGATACTTTTAAAAGTGAGAGTGTTGTCAAGTTTCAATGTAGGGAAGAATGTTGCAGAAAAAAAAACATACTGAATTTTGTGTAGTTCCACAAATGTGCCTTTCACTGGTACTTTACAGAACAGACACCTATATATCAATCTTCTTATTCACTTGTGCAATTAATCCATTTATGTAATTGTCTTTTTGCTTGTTTATTCGTTCTATGCTTCCACTACATCTCACAGTTTTCCTTTTACAGAGACACTCAGAGGAATTACACCACTGAATAATAATATATATGATACGAATAATACCTTAATTGTAAATCTAGTGCACAGTGGGATCAGGGTCTGGATTCATGAGTGCCTACGCTTAGTGCTGCCATCGTGCATACAAAGCACTATTTTGTGTTCATTAAACAGCTCTGACCTTAGCGCAGAGACTCAAAACAAGGTGACTGGCAGAATATGCTAATGAAAACATAAGTAGCCAAATCATATGCTAATTAACCAGTCCAACATGGCACAGCTATTCGGGAATATATAAAGTAATCATGTATACACTTTCTCCCTGAAATCCAAAACTCTTTGGAATACAGCCACAATTACACATACAAAAACATGTTAGGGTGGCTGCTGCCATCATTAACCTGTATGTGCAACAGGCTTTAATTCAAGGTGCTGCTGCTGCTGGCAGACCTTGGCCAAGAAGGAGACGGGAGTTTAGACCCTGTTTGACTTACCATGGACTGCATGACACAGAAATTGTAAAGTAAAACCAGGTGCACAGGAAAACACTACAGGAAATATGCAACCTTTGCTGCCCTCACCTATGGCCCCGGGAAAATCATGGAGAACCCATCCCTGTGGTAACAAGAGTATGTGCATCATTACACATACTAGCTACAGGTACTTGCCAGAGACCCACAGGGGATATATTAGGGGTGCCACAGGTCTCAGCTTCTAGAATATTACACCAGTTTCTAAATGCAATGCTACAACATGCAAGGGATCATATCTGTTTCCCACATAACCCACAGGAGAGAGAGCAAGGGATTTTATACAATAGCACACTTCCCTGGGGTTTTGGGTGCCATAGATTGCACACACATAGAAATAAAACCCCACCTGGAGAACAGGGAAGGCAGTACATTAACGGGAAAGGACATCAATCAATAAAATGACAGGTTGTGTGCTATGCCCTGTTAAACATCTACAGTGTCTGTGCAGGTAACCCAGGCAGTTTTCATGACTCACACTTATGGCACATCTCACTTGTGAGCTGTACACAGGGTTTTCTATGGGTGACTTTCCACAAGGGCACCCAGTGGGGGATTCAGGTTAACAACTGGAACATTTGCTCATGGCACCCATGAGAAACCCACACAACCCCACTGAACATTTATACAATGATGCCCATGCTCAAATTAGGAATATTGTAGAATGTGTACTGGCTTGTTCAAACCAAGGTTCCAATGTCCAAATACATCAAGAGGCACCCTGCAGTATGACCCAGCCATCTCTCCCCAAATACTCACAGTCTGTGCCATGTTGCACAGTATAATTCTCAGAAACAGGTTTTAACAAGGGCAACAAGGGGCAGGATCAGAGTTTTCAGGACCACAGGCAGGGTAAGCAGCTCCATCAGATACAGATGGGGAGTCTGAGAGAGAACTGCCAGCTGCAGATAGTGCCAGCAGATATAGGAGTGCACAATATGCCATTGCACTGGCTAAGAGGCAAACAATAGGGCACATACACTTACTACCTAAGTGAAAACCTAAGATCTTAAGCAGATGCAGATATTAAAATTGATGCCTGTAAAAATCCACAGCCTTTATTTAACCATGTAATGGTTGTGTTAGGTTAGCATCAGACAGAAAAATCTACAAGGACACATCTTGGGGATTGCCTCTGTCTGATGCTAACAGAGACAGTCCCCAAGGACACATCTTGTCACTGCAGTATTAACAAGGCATGTCTGGAACCTTAATGAAAACAAAAAGAGGTATATAACTGACTACTGTCATATGCAAATACTTATATATCCCTAAGCAGAAACATGTCTCAGGTGTACAGTGATATCAGTAATAGCTTATGACTGATGTTTCTAGTATGCAACAACAAAGTTTGCTTAATACTGTGTATCAAACATTTTAGTTGACCGCTGTATATGAACCAGTGAGCAGGTCAGTGGTAGCATCATTTGCACAAGTGTACCAATAATCAATAATTAAATAGCTCATTTGACTACATTACTAAGAATACTAACAGAAATGCAATGAAGGCCAACAATTACATAGCTAATCATGCACAACTGAGTAGGAATGATAAATAAAAACATTTATTCTGCAATACAGTTACATTAAAGCAAGCCTCTGAGTAATCAAGCATTAGCTATCTGCTCTGTGCATCAAACATATATACAACCCCAAGTCACAAGGAAATGTACAAAGGGCAGGGCACAGTCATCATCACTGGCACAGGGTGGGGTGGGGAATACAGGAAAGCAAGTCTGACACCAACAAAGTGAATGAAAATTAATTAATTGTTTTGCATATCTGCAAAACTCTCTGCAGAGCTGTCTGGATCTCTGACAGTGGACAGGAACTCTTCTCTTTCAGTCATTGTTGGTTCTGTTGCAGGACCACCCCTCCCTCCTGGGTAATTGCAGCCACCCTACGTTTCATGTGTGTTATCATATTATTGGCCTATGTCTGATTTTCTGATAGTTATGGACATGGCCTCCTACATCACTTACATTACTGACCATATACTCCCAGATATGATCACAGAGGACTCTGCCTCTGTCTAACATGAATGAGCCATGTCAACATACTGGATGACAACTTAATTTTCTGTGCCATTGTATGGTGTTTTATGAAGTACAGATGTACTGGTTGCCATAACCCTGTATGAGTTGAAGTATAAAAGAACAAAAAAAGAAAATTAAGCCACACATCTGTCAACAAAATAAATATGTATGTATGAATATATGCATCCATCATGCACAAAATAATTGAAAAAGTAACGATCCCTGTAAGTACACAAAAGTTTGTACAGAACTCCACCCTCACCAAAAAAAAAAAAGAAGATAAATTAAAATCAATGTTAAAAGTATGTCAGAAGGACAACAGTTGTATATTGTGTAACTCTGTAGTACAGCATTAACAAAAAGAACGTACATTTTTCAAGTAAAAATGCATAAAACTTTTTTTTGATATCCACTAGTGTGGAGGCTAGGCAGGTATATATCACAGGCTTAACCTATTTGATGGGTTACAAATGTAAAACCCCTGATATTGGTAATAAGTGATAAAACACTCTTCTGCAATAACATGTCAAATTTCTGGAGAAAAGTGTCAGGTAACACTCTTTACAAGGATTTGTAATGGAAAGAAATAACTGATATGTATGGCTATGCCAGCAGCAAGGGATAAACAATGCAGATTGTAAACCAGTGGCTGTATTGTGAAATGCAATCTACCAGCAATGTTAATGTAAAGCATTTTGTGGGAAAAAAACAGTAACATACCTTTGCAGCAAGCTAGCTGGTAAACTAGAAACAAGTTTTGAAAGCAAATAGTGGTATCGAGTTCTCTGAATGCACAGTCTTCCCTGCTACACATTTTAAGGATGCAAACATGAGTGTTCCAATAGATCTTGTTACTTGCATTACCAGTTTAATTGTGTGTGGGTTTAATACCCAGAAACAGACACTACATTTTATTACATGGTAGTATTTATAAAGTATTAACTGCAATATTGCATGGTATTAACAATTCAGTTTTTTTGCAAATGCAATTATTAAATTTGAAAACATATATCTGATATGGCATAGTCAAATAAATGTTTCTATTGGTCATATTATAGCATTGATATTGATTGATGTTATGACACAGTAATGCCTTCCCATCATATCTGGATGTGGCAAAGGCATGCATATTTATTTCCCATATTTGTTTATGTATTGCAATAATAAAATAATGTGACATGCCGGTGATCTAATTCTCTCTTTTTTGTCTCCCCAACCTTCCCTCTCTCTCTATGTATGTATATATGTGTGTGTGTGTGTGTGTGTGTGTGTGTGTGTGTGTGTGTGTGTGTGTGTGTGTGTGTGTGTGTGTGTGTATGTGTGTGTGTGTGTGTGTGTGTGTGTGTGTGTGTGTGTGTGTGTGTGTAAATATATATATATATATATATATATATATATATATATATATATATATATATAAAATGCTCATTTTTGTAATACATTGCTGCTGAAAACAAAACAACCAACAGCACAGGCAGCTATACCAACCACTTTGATTTGGCCCACCATACCTCCACAGGTAGCTTCAGTGGCACCACCACTGACAGCAGAGATACCCAGCACATCTGGATCACAACTTGTCAGTATTGCCACTTCAACTCCTGCCCTACCTGCTCCACCTGTGTCAGGTAGATTGACCCAGCTGCTGGTGCAGTGGTATCCTCTGGGAGCAGTACTAGTGGAGGTGTGAATTTTTTCACCCATCAGGAGCTGACAGGGCTGTTGTAAGAAATAATGGAGAGGATCCTCAGTGCCTCAGCCAGCAGGGTTGAAAAAGTCCTGCATTGTATCATCAAGTCGATGCCACGTCTGGCACTGACTCAGTCAACTAACACAAGAGATAACAATGACAGGTCTTAGGGTGAGGACTAGATTCTCACTGGAGTCAGACTAGATGGTTAATGTCAGCTACCTGTTCCAAATCATGGTGTCCCCCAATCTTTTGTGTCCATCACCATCCATGTCTGTCTTGTATGTCCTGTATGTCTGCACCTGCTACCTAACCTACCCTACTTAGCAGACCTTCTCACTCCTAAGTACATTCCCCAACATTCCTCTCTCAAAAAAAAAAAAAAAAAAAAAAAAAATGGCACCTGTCCCCTCCTCCAAAAATTACACCTCAGACATTGCTCTCCTTCACCTGTGTGTCATATTGACACACTTGATTTGGTCCAGCTGGCTATACAACATCATTCTGTTGTCGTCACTGATCCCTGGTGTGGTGACTTTCCACAGTCATGAAATTCTTGTACAGTTCTATAGTTATACTGTGAAGAAGTGGGTAACTATGGTGATCTTCCACTACTGGCCTTAATATTCCTGTATTATTTTCCTGTGTCCTACCCTCCACTTGTCCCCCATTTTCACCACTGTCCTATCACCCCCTTTTTCCATGTTTAATCTGGTTAAAAGTAGAATCACATACAGCGCACATGGCCTGAAATAAAGCATAAAAAAAAACTTAACTTTTTGCCCTCAGAATTTGCATGGTGATTGGCATCACACATCAATGCTGAGTAATGGTGAATGGAGTTTCATATCCTATGGCTAAAACAGATGAGTTTTTGCTGTCGCCTATATTAGTCCGGTTACCTTTGTGCAAATGTGCTTAAATCTGCTAAACTGTTGGAATACACTGTAAAGGGAGAGTAAAGGCACCGCTTTGAAACAATTACTCTTAACGGTTCTTAGGGCTGCAGAATGTAATGAACTAGAAGTTTCTATGTGGTGGGTTGAAATAGTTCTGCTGTGTGCAGACTGATGTTTTTGCATAGTGTCAAGGGTTCAATTACAACTGTATGTAAAGTATTATATTCCTATCATATGTTTAACCACAAACATCTGTATTTATCTCCAGTTAAATTTCATGAACATAGCATTTGAATAGTGCAGCAAGAAAGCATTTACAAAAACATTCCATCCCCACCAGGAAGACTTAGTAAACCACACATATCCTGCTTATCTGTTAGTCTTGTCTCTATTTTTCTATCCCTTCTTTCTCACTATAGCAAACACTTTATTATACAGAGCATGAAAGAGTAATAATAAGGAAACACCTAAGAGTAATACTCCATAAAGATTGTCCTAAATGTCTCACAAACAAAACCCTGGTATTTCTCTCTCCAGCTCTTTCCCTCTTTCACACTCCCTCTTCACCCCATCTGCTTTAGTAATTTTTCCCCATTCCTTCAAGTGTGTGATTTAAACTGTCAATTAGGAGTTCCTTTCTGATGTACTGAGATAATGCTCAGCTCTGTAGACTGATGTCTGCATGCTTTTGAGAGTTCTAATCAGGAAATATGTCAAACTGTGACCGTTTTTATTAGACAATTTCGCATGTATCCATCGCCTGCACACTGTTGTAAGCCACCATTATCCTCCTGTTGTCATAATCTATTTCCTGATTTTTTATGTTTCACCCACAATATTGACCAACATCATTTAAATTACTTAGATGTTACTTTATATAAGGACTAAACTAGTAATAGTTTTCAATCTAAACTTTTTAGAAAGAGTACATATTCGAACTCTTATCTACATTTTGATAGTGGACATCCTTTTTTTTCAGAAAAAAGGTATTGTTAAGGGCCAGATGATCAGGGCCTCTAGGATGACTAGTAGGACGGAACAATTTCATGAAGAAGTTAAGATTTTGGGTGCCTTGTTTGAGGAAAAAGGATATCCCAAGGAACTTATTGATTCTATGGCCCTGGAAGTCAGTGAGAATAGAGATGGTAAGTATGCCCCCTTGTTAGGTTTATGGAGAACCAACCACACTGATAGGGTATTGAATATGGACGAATTCCAGAGTAATTTTATACACACTTTTTCTACGACATCAGGTGAAGTGGAAAAAATAATTTTGAAGCATTGGTCAGTTTTATCTCTTAATGATGAGATCAGCAATTTTATCCCCACCACCCCCCATTTTGTGAGAAAAAGGGACACGGATTTGAAGGAACTTTTTGAGATTAACTCGGTACCCAGGGTTATTAACAATAGGGAGAAAGTGGGTACATACAAATGTGGAACATGCCAACAGTGCAGGTTTATGATGAATCATGGAACGATTTTTATTCCTTCAAGAAAATTTAGGTTCAGATCTATGAATTATTTCAATTGTGGGTCCAAGGGGGTTGTTTATTTAGGTAATTGTGTCTCCTGTAACAGTTTTTACGTCGGCAAGACCGAGAGACAACTTAAAAAGACAGTTTATGAGCACATCTATGATGTCTCTAAAAGGAAGGACACTAATGCTTTTTTTAAGCACTCCCTGGTTTGTGAGCATATGGATATCAAATTCATGGTTTTGGAACAGGTTCTGGGGGACTCGAGGGGAGGTAATTGGGAATCCAGCCTAGAATACAGAGAGTTGCTGTGGCAACTGAGGCTGGATTCAGGTAGGACCCCAGGGCTTAACGATAACATTAGTATCACTAGTGTTTTGAAAATGAGAGCAGCCCGTCTATGAACTTCCTCTATTTATCAATGTTTTGATTGCAATGGGAGGGTGCATTTTAGTTAAAACCAGTGAATTAGATACACATTTTATCATTATGGTTATGGGTGGACCATTGTTTACAACTGTGTACACATATTCTTTGTGTGAAGTGTTTTAATGTATTATTATTTTTATTTCACGTTTTAATATCAATATTTATTGCTTTTATTTATTTTTTATAGGGTTGGACAGAAACACTATGATTATTGTAGATTGTATACTTTATTCCAAACCAATACGTAACATAATGTTAGATAGGGACTATATTTTTTGATTATAACATGAATAATTAGATTTTAGAATGGATATTTAGGAATTTCATTGGTTATGAGTTTGACCATGTGATACTATATTGATATTTAAGAGCTGTAATAGCAATGTATTATGTTCTGATGAAGCTCGGTAATTACTGAGTGAAAGCGCTTAACTGGATTGTTGTTTCGTGTTTTTTGACTGTTTGGAGGAATTAAACGTCTTTCATTTATTTTGTAGTTGGCTTGATGTTTGGTACACAGGGACTCATTGTGGTTCGCTTCATTCCTTGCCTTTGGTTGTGGAATTTTATTTTTGGTTTTGTTCGCTATCGCTTTGTTCATAATCTATTTGCTCCCTGCCACCATCTCTCCCTGTCTATGTCTCTTCTGCCTTTTGCATCATTGGTCTGTTCTCTCAGCATTTGTAGCAATAAGCACCTCTAACTTAGGGGAAATAAAGTACACAGTTTATGGTAAAATCTGAGTTTCTGCCTTTTGCCACATTATTATGGTGCTCTTCTCACTACTGGGCTTAGCCTCACTATGCTATGTACAGGCTAAAGAGTTCAATGTATGCCATATAGGGTGCTCAAATTGCAAATTGATACGAGGCATGCTGCCCAAAAATGCCAGGCTTCATGATAAATGTGTAAATCTTCACACATAGCACTTCAACATAACACATCGCATTGGATCATTTGTTATGCTGCTTGGTGTAATGTGCACCCTATTTAATGTTAAAATTGTCATTACTGTGAAGAAGCCTGATGCCTGCATTCCTTGATTCATTATTTTGTGAACCTTCAAATCAGTAAAATTAAGGTTGTAAAGTAACATTTCCTGTGTGGTGTGTTGACATAATCCACTTGGCTGTAAAATACTTTTGGCATAGTGTCAAGGGTTCAACTCCAGAAATATGCAAAAGTCATATTTAATGTTTTATTTATATTACTATTATGTGTGTAAGTATCTACATATCTTAGTAACCCACCAGTATCTTGCTTATGTCTCAGCCATGTTTCAAAATTTCAACCTCTGCTTGCTCCCTATTAAAAACACCTGATTGTGCATAACATGACAGATTGCATGTAAGGAAAAATCATAACAGTATCATACCACAAAGGTGTTTACAATGGTACAGAAAAATAAAACATTATTTGTATGTCTCTGTCCCTGTCTCCATGTTTCTATCTGTTCCCACTTCTGTATCATCATTTTTTACTGATCATTTTTATTATGCTACTGGATGTAGCATACACATTATGAAATATGACAATTGTCATGAGTGCAATGAAGACTAATACAGACATCCTCCCTTTGCTTCAATTTGTTGTCAGATTTTATCTTTGTGAAGCAGGAGTTCCTATGTGGTGTGGTTATCCTATGTGATGTAGTTAGTTAATCCACAGGTGTGCAGAGTTGTTTTAGAATACTGTCAAGGTTTGAATCTAGATGCATGCCACTCACACTCAGTCACTGTCTTCCTTTATAGAGCAGGGTCTGCAGTCAATAAATCTGACCTCAATATTACAGGACCTCTGCTACAAGGCCCTACACCTGCAAGTTTACTGAGAATGTTCTCAGTGTTTAATGCAAGCATATTTATAATGAAGAGCCTTGATGCCTGTTACCTTTAATCAGTTAAATACATACCTGCTCTGTGATTGAAAGTCTCTGTGAAACAGTCCATGCACTCTAAGGACCTCTAACTTATTTGGCCACTGTCCCCTTCTGTTTGATCAATAAACTATATTGCATATGCCAGTTATTTAGTCTCAGGAAAAGACAGACAACCTGTTTTACTTGCATCTCTTTAAATGCTTTGCTCTAGTTATAACCTGATTGCTCTCCATTATAAATTTACCTAAGAGTTGGAAGCCCACTCTACTCCACTCCACTCCACTTAGCTTTGCTGTGCTATCCTACCCACAATTCACACCCATCCCCCTTTAACTCTAATATATTTCCAACATGTATATTTCACTTGTGATTCTTCTTCCAAAACCCTCCCAAAATGTCCTTATTACTTCTATACATACACTTCTGTTTATTACCTACTTCCCTAACTCAGTTTAAATTTTAGCCCACTTCCAACTATCTTTCTCCCTCCCATACTGCTTTGCACTATATCCATTTATAATCACAAGCCTCCCTAAAAAGTACCAATCTATTCCACATTGTATCCTTTTCTTTTCCCAAATAAACCCTCATTTCTTCTTATTTTTACTACATTATTATACTCTAGCCTTTAATATCCCTCAGTTCCTAACATTCCAGAGAAGATACCAGGACAAACTACCTCTCTTACTTTATAGAAAATACTTCTGTCCTTAACGATCCTCTTCTAGATTTCAGAATCCACCATCACTAAATCTCCTGCAGTCCTGCAGCTTCTTGCTTCCTTCTTCATTGCTACTTCCCCCACCTGATACCTATAAAATTATAGATTTCTGTACTTAATTATGCCACTCTTCAACTTATCCTCTATTTTTCTCCTCCGACTGTGCCATCTTTCATCCTACACAATAATATCTCACAACATCTCTCCAACTCTGTCCCAAACACCTATCCTTACTTCATCTTTACACTCTCAACATATTGCACCAAACTTATTTAATATTGCTCCTCACCTTTATTCTAAATATAGGCTGAACAACTGCACTTCAATTCAAACCAAAACAAAATTAATTACAAGAATTCTGTCCAAAAAAACAAGTACTCATAATCCCCCAACATACTAAAATCCTTCTAGGAGGAGATATGCACCCTAATGCTCGCCCCACCTATTGCAATGAACATAAAGATAATTCCCTTCCATGCATTTTTGTACCCAACAACAGCCAATCCCCAGCCCTGGTGATCTAATTTTTGCTGTAATAAATATTAGAAGTTTAAGAAATAAAACTGCTGAACTACATGTCTGGATTACCCAACATAAGCCTGATGTTCTCACTGTAACTGAACTTAACTTTAACCCATCATAAACAACTCCAGAGTTATACCTCCTGGTTATAATATCATCCTTAATGACTGTATAAAGCGGAAAGGTGGTGAGATTGCTTTAATATTTCCCAGTGCCTACAGCAAACCAACACCAAAATTCAGTTCAACAGAGCTTACTATTTCTTTTCTCAAAATAAACAATTATAAACAAATATGTATTACTGTCCTTTATATTCCTCCTGGCAACAATACAGCTACACTGGAAGACATCCTACATTGAATATCCATAATATTTCCACAAGAAAAAATATTACTAAGAGATATGAATGTCAGTTGTTTGGACATAAACTATAACTCACCTACATCTAACATAAATATATATGGTTTCACAAAACTAATTAATAGCTCCATGCATTATAGCAAGACATCAAATTTTCTATTATACCATGACCCCCCATTAATATTCCAAAACGTGCACGCTGATTGGTCAACGTGCATGTTGTAAATCGACTTATACTAATGAAAAAAGGTCCGGTCGCCCGGACTTTTTCCATTAGTATAAGTCTTTTTAAAACACTGTCTCCCTATGTTAAAGGAGTTTAACATAGCGAGACAGGTTTTAAAAAAGCAACGGAGATCTCCATTGCTTTTTTTAAAGCTGTCTCGCTATGTTAAACTCCTTTAACATAGTGAGACAGTGTGTAAAAAGCAACAGAGATCTTGCTTTCTCCATTGCTTTTTTTTTAAACCTGTCTCGCTATGTTAAATGGGTTTAACATAGCGAGACAGCTTTAAAATAAGCAACGGAGATCACCGTTGCTTATTTTAAAGCTGTCTCGCTATGTTAAACCCATTTAACATAGAAAAACAGTTTGTAAAAAGCAACAGAGATCTTGCTTTCTCCGTTGCTTTTTTCTGTCTCGCTATGTTAAATGGGTTTAACATAGTGAGACAGCTTTAAAATAAGAAACGTAGATTCTCCGTTGCTTTTTTTAAAGCTGTCTCACTATGTTAAACCCATTTAACATAGCGAAACAGTAAAAAGCAACGGAGATCTTGCTTTCTCCGTTGCTTTTGCCCACAGCTCTGATGTATTGCATAGTCATACACATGCGCAGTACATCAGAACTGCTGCAGAATACCAGACAGCTGCAGAAGGGCAGCAAGGAGGCATTATACAATGCCATTATTTAAGAAAAGTAATTATTTTTTTTCTTAAATAATGTCATTGTATAATAGCAATAACCCACTTCTGGGTGTGGGTAATGCTTGGTTTACCCAGGGTTGGCTTTGTTTGGAATCTGGGCCTTCGCCCTTGTGACCAAACCACGCCAACCGTGGGTAAATCCAGCATTACCCACACCCAGGCGTGGGTTATTGCTATATTAGACCATATTCTAGTATGAGACCCTAGCAAATAATCCACTACAGGTACAATGTCAGACTCTCCCAGTGATCATTTCCCAGTCTATATAACTAGACATCTCACACATCCAGATAAACAGCATATTTATAAAACAACATATAACCTTTCCAAGTTTAAACCAGAAATGCTCATTACTACATTATCATCTATTAACTGGACCTTTCTAAAAATCTGCCCCTTAGATGATGTTGTAATTGAATTCAATAGAACTTTTTCTAAATATCCTAAATAGCCTTGGACCTCGTAGAAGAAAGAGACTGAAAATTAATAATACAATTTGGCTATCCAAAAAGAGTATAATGCTAGTGCAGGATAGAGAAAAAACATGGGAAGAATGGCAAAAATATAAAATACCTCAGTATCTTGAAAACTTCAGAATGCTTTGCAATCATACTAAAAAGCAAATAAATGAAGACAAAGCTATACTATAATAACTTTCAGAATAATATTAACACAACTCTAAAAAATTTTGAACACCCATTAAATCCTTAGATTCTGGCCAAAAATTCAACCCAAACCCTTTCCCAATAAATCATCACTCAAAACTGCAATATAGTTCAGTTCTTATTTTATAGATAGTATAGCATCTCTAACCAATAATTCCTCCACATCTAAGCCCAACCCTGCTCAACAGCCTCATATCACCACATCCACTTTCACCTTCAAACTTGTGCCCACGTCTTATATAAAACTATTACTAAACAAACTTAAACCACGCTGTTTTTCTGCTGAAGACCTTCCAACTGAGTACCTAAAATATCAGCCAATAGCATTGCCTATCCTGTCTCAATCCTTATAAATAGGTCAGTCCAGGAATCCTACGTTCCCTGTCTCTGGAAAAAGTCACGCAGTATCCCTCTGCCCAAAAGAGGAAATTCAACAGACAGTAATAACTTTAGACCTATAGTAATTTTATCTCCCTTCACCAAAATACTTGAAAAATATGTTCAAAAATGATTGCTATACTATCTCCCACAGGAAGAACTCATGTCCCCTACACAACATGTCTTCTGTCCTTCCCATAGTACTAGCAATGCCATTTTAACTTATATAGATACTGTTAATGAAGCTACTGATAATAACAAATACCTAAAGCCTTCCACACAGTTTGCAACAGCAAACTTCTATTTCAAGTGTCCTCACTAGGTCTCTCTCAGTCCACTCTTCTGTGGTTCAAAAACTACCTGTCTAATAGGTATCACTCAGTAAAATGGCACTCCATGCTCTCTCCTTACATCCCAGTCACCACTGTACCCCAAGGCTCTATCCTAGGTCCGCTCCTCTTTAATATTTTCACAGTACCCTCTATACTTCACACAACAAGCCACAGTAATACAATACACAGATGATTCCACTCTCGTTTGCACATCTGACAACATAGTACACCTCCAAAATATTATTCAGGAAGGTTTAACAGCCACTGAAACATGGCTTTGTAAGTCACAACTCATGCGCAACCCAAAAAAAAAAAAACTACTACTTTTGTCTCAAATCCCTCTCTCAAGAAGAAACAAAATTTAAAATCCTCTCTCTTAATAACACATCCATTGAAGTCACTTCTCATAGCAAACTATTAGGAGTGATAGTGGATGATAATCTTGAATTCAACTTGCATATACAAAATTGCATAAGGAAAACTCATCAAAAACTATGGATGCTTTACAAACCTCAAAACTTTCTCATCGATGCAACTAAAACTACACTTGCCACTACTTATCTCCTTCACACTCTTCTTTATGGTGATCCCATCCTTACTAACCTCCAGGCTTCACAAAAACTAAATCTTAAACAATGCTATAACAAAGTTATTAAATTTTCAGCACATACCCCTTTAAGAACCCACCACTGTGTAGCACTGAAAAACTGTAATTGGTTAGAACTGCCACATTGACTAACATATACACAACTTCTTACCACCTACAAAATTATCCAGCATTCATCTGCCTGTCCAGCACTAAAAAAAACATACTGCACAGCTATGTTCCCAGTCAGTCACTGTGATGCAGTGACCAAAAATTCCTGTCTGTCTGCAAACCTAGCAAATCTGCTGAGTATGGTCTGTACTCATACAAGGTTGCTAAGGCCTGGAACTCCTTACCTTTATGCATCATGTCTATACCCTCCCTCCTATCTTTCAAAACCACTCTAAAAACTTCATAGTTAAAATCTGTCTTTGTTCTTGCTCAAAACCAGGATAAACTATATCCATAAATTTGAACAAGCACATTTTCATTCCTTATATCTCTTTGTTCTCCATTCTTCACTTACTTCCTTACTGCTATCTAATGCTCTTCCCTGACATTGTCTCTAAATATAACATGTCTGTTTTATCCCTCACTTCATTTTGCAATTCCTATTTGTATTAGACTAAATTATCTTTAATTTCTCTACAAACTTGTCATATACCTTGTATCAATTCTTAACCAATGCTTTTACATTATGTCTAATTTGTTATAATTATTTAAACTGCAGATGTTTTGTTTTATTTTTCAAGATTGTAAAATTATTGTTCTTAAAGTGTTTTGTAATAATTTAGAGCTATTTTCCCAGGCCTCTGCTGAAAATGGGGTTCTACCCATCAGATTTTCCCAGTAATCAAATGCAAATAAATAAATAAATAAATGTCAGTATGTTTTTCAATGTGTTGTATGATGCTTTTGTGTGTAAGTGCTGGCTACACATTTTATTAACACACTACACATTTTATTAACACACCATTATCCTGCTTCTGTATTAATCTGCTTCTTCTCTATTGGGAACACTGTCTTGCAGAGATCATGACCAAATATTTATGATAACAAATATAAATATATATATATATATATATATATATATATATATATATATATATATATATATAATTTATGAATATTTATGATAAGTAACACAAAGATGTGCAGAAATGGACCATAAGCAACTCTTTTTTTATGTCTCTATCCCTGTCACCCAATCTTGCCTGCCCCTTTAGTGTCCTCAGCTACTGTGCAAAGTCTGGCATCATGCATCAGTGGTGAGTGATGGTAAATGTTGTTTCATGTCTTATGGCAAAAGCTGAAGATTTTAATTTTAACTGCACTGAGTTGGAGTTTGACTAAATGGTAAAAGTGTTTACCTCACAAACACAGGATATAGGGTTTGATTCTCACCTTTGAGGGAAACTGATTAGGCTTAAAGTGGCCTGCAATGGCAGTTAAAATAGTAGTTACGTATGAACCTATACTTAGTATGTGATTTGAATTATTACTCAGAGAATACCCCACCTCTGGCACAGGCTCCCCATCCATATGAATCAGAGTTCCTCCCCATCCATGTGAATCAGAGTTCTTCCCTAAACCAATTCAAGTGTAACTTGGATAATTGGATGGGGAACAGGAAATTCGTACCTGGTTTGGCACCTCTGTCTCTAATGGACACAGGCAGCCTGTAAATGGTTCATCTCCCAACTCCCTGCTTGTAAATGTTTCATCTCCCAAGCCCCTTCTTACACTTATCAAGTGTACCAGAACTTGTTAGAGATTTGGGATGTAAGGCTAGGCTTCAAAAGGCCCTTGTGGTCATTAGCCTATAAACACCTATGAACCTATGAACTATCACAGTTCACATCTCACAAATGTGCTTAACCCCACTGCACTATATAAATACAGACTGATTCTAGTATTGTGAGACAGTTCATAAAACATATGCATTCAGCTGATAAATTTCATATACAGCTTATGGGATGTTACACGTCTTTATTGTGATGAAGCCTAAAGCGTGTATTTTCCCTTGCTTAAATCTGTTGTCAGTGTCCCTTAAAATGGGTCAGCTAAACTTTTGAATTCTTGCATTCCAATGTGTTGAGCTGAGATAATCATCCTGTCTGTATACTTTTATTTTATACTGTCAAGGAAAAAAAATCCAGATGTATGTCATACAGTTATTTAATGTTTTTACATCTTAATAGTAGTGTGCAAGTGTGTGCTGCATATGTTGTTAAACAACAGTATCCTCCTTGGATCCTTATCATATTTCCCCTCTCCTACACCATTTTCATCCATATTGGAAACATGGTATTGAACACAGCAATACATTTGAAGTGTTCAGAATTTCAAAGGGTCTACACCTTTTGGGATGTTAATGTTTGGTTTTGCATCCCACTTTTACCACAAACATCTTCCTTGTAACACATAGATGAAGTCATTCTTTCATAAGTGCATTTTCTCACTACAAAAGTCGACTTCTGCTGTGGCACTTACAGTTAATAGTGTGTTCTCCAGTTTCTATACTTAGATAGGTGGGGGGGGTTATTATAACATTGCTTAAATAGTGTAACTCCATGTACTGTCATGTACAGCTCCATGACAACACCCCTTACATAAAGTTCCACTTAGGAGACATATTTTCACTAGCAGAGTACTACCATGCAAATTTCTAGTATACCCATTCAAAACCCAGTTTGGAAAACACAATAATTACATCATGCTTTCAAAACTGCACTATCTCACAGTTATAATATGACTTATACTGTGGTGCTGACTGTTAATATTGTGCTGTCTAGACTGTGTAACTGGGCAGTTAGGTGGTTTGAATCCAGCAATGGCTGACAACTGTGAATGTGTGTGTATCTGCTGTGTTGTGTAAAAAGGGTTAATATGTATATAAGATATGTAGTTGTGCAGTGTTATTGTGCTCTTACACCCCTTCCTTTACCTTTTAGAAGAAACATCACCCTACTAAACAATGATGATGTCATCCATTCAAATATGCACTGTCACAACTGTAAATCAACATCTCATGTGGCATGTGTGAGTCCGGAAATATTCTGTCCCTTGTGATCTCAGACAGTCAGTTCAACTTCAGCCATTATTCCTCAGACTCACTTGTGTCATTATGACTGTGAATGTGCATGTAAATAATGATGTCATCACCTATCTGTCTGTATACATATATAACTTAAAATTCCTCTTTCAAGAACATCTTCTCATTTTTCACAGAGAAATGCTCTATTTGATACTGATGATGCCATTTGATGAAAGTTTACTAATGTTCCTAAGAGAAGAGGAAATGCTTCTCCTGTGGCATTAGGAAATAAAACAATGTTCTGTATATTGTTGCCTTAGTTAGCTATGCATTTGAATTCTACCATCACAATGATGACTGCATTACACATCATGTATGGTTGGGTATATGTAGCATTAGGCAATGTTGTGTGACAGACATATAGCAACAAATGTTTAGTACAGCAGGAAGACTGTTTTTTGTAGAGATTGTGGTACAATAGGAATCAGGGAATTTGCCCTTTTCCCCACTGGAGTGAGATCTCATAGTTGTTTTATATAATTAGTAGATGGTGTGGGGGAGTTTGCTCCCCTGTGAAAAAACACAGTTGGAAGTGTTTTTTTACATTCAATTTTGCAAAAGTAGAAATGAGAAAAGCATTTATAAAGACATCTCCACTGGTGTACAGGTCAGACAGGGAGATATCACAACCATAACAGATTATTTGGGCTATATATGCAAAACCACCTGACCTTGATAAGAAGTTATACTGCACTCCTCTGCAATAACTGAATTCCCAGAAAATAAAATCTAAACCATTATGTCAGGTAGCATTCTTTACAAACCTTTGTAATGCCAACAAATAACTGATATACATGAGCTATGCCAACAATAAATGAGAAAGAAAATACAGATAGATAAATCAGTGGCTGAATTGTGCATTGCAATCCATCATTAACATTAAACTAAAAGCATTTTGTAAAAAAATAGCAACATACCTTGGCAGAAAAGCAGTTTAGAAAACAGAGAAATCCTCTCAGTGTATATAGCAGTATCTAACTCGCTGGATCCAAACAGTCTCTTCACTATGATGCAACTTCCTTAGCTACATAATTACCTTCATATAGTGCATATTCAGCCCTCTGAGCACATTGAGTATGTTAATAAGGTGTTAAATTATTTGCATTCCTAAATACTACAATCTGTGCTAAGTGCATGGAAGGTAAACATGGTGTAAGGACCTACAGGAATGTATACAATGCCTTAGCACTGCAAGAATGAGCATCAAGAATCGCTTGCAGTTGTCAATGATTAGTGTGACTGCAGGAACAATCAGTGCTACATAGTCTCCCCTCTTGGATGTACACTTACTGAGGGTGTATGAGGGAGAAAAAACTTACCATAAAGTCTGAAAGTACATAGACTGAGTTAGGAGAACAACATTCCTAATAATTAAATGTTGTTTTTAGGGTTCCTATTATATAATCAAAGATGCAATCCTTCGGATGCATCTTGATCGAACCTGAAAGCATGAAACAGCAAAATAGTAAAGTGGCATATAAGCAATTTCTTTCCCTGGGAAAGAAATTGCTTGGCCACCTGAATTACTTTGCTGTTTTGTCACTGTAGTGCAATCTTGGAGTTGGTATATTTATGTAGGGGGGTGTAGGGGGCACAGCCCCCCACATGGGGGTGTGGGGTGTGAAGCCCTCTACTTTATGTAAAGTTTTGAAGTTTTTATTTATTTTTTATTATTATTATTATTATTATTATTATTATTATTATTATTTTTTTTTTTGTGGAACAGCGATTTTTTTTTCCCCTGGGAAATAAATCGCTGTTCCGAATGTTTAGGTTTGTAAGCTTTCACTTACATGGGGTCAATAAATCAGGGTTCACTTTTTTAAGTGTTCACTGATTTAATATAGACCCTGTTTTAATGACCACACTATGTGCCTGTTACTAAGCAATGTTATGCATACTTAAGAGAGTATATAACTCATTGATACAGATACCATGTGCAATAAAACTGAGATAACATTGCTCTTAGGAAAGCACAGATAAGAGAATTAGGCATGCTTAATGAAGACAGGAATAAAGCTGCAGTTTTTGCACTCTGTTTAATATTGGGTGAGTTCATGGGTATCATAATGTTACCAATATCCCACTTATCTGAACATTTACTGGCAAATGACAAATGACTTTCAGAACATGTATCTGTTGCACTCTAATGTGACCTGATACAATGTCACATTCTGAGTACATCTAATCTACTTTTTCTTCTTGCTAATATATGTATGTCTGTGGCAAATATGAGAAATAATCACAAATAAGTGTTCTTAATACTCAGTTTTGATGGTTAAAATCTATACAGATTACTATTGTAAGATAAAGTTTGAGGAAATATCAAAAATGTACATTTAAAGTACTGATGTAAAATGTGCCCCTTTGCCTTCATCTTTTGCATTCTGTTTGGCATTGTGCTGTGTTGACTGGCAGTGGTCAGTAGCAGTGAATGGCAGTTCACTCCCCAAGTTAAAAACTGACAAATGTAATTTGGAATGCCATAAGTAACACAATTGAGACTAGCACTGGTGCACTTTCCTCAGCACTGTGGACAGTACTGACTGAAGAAATTCAAGCAGTCTGCTGCCTGTCTCTGTGGCACAAGGAGAAAATGAATTGAGCTTAGAGAAACAGTACAGGTGATGCAGGGTTCAAAATCTGTTTACAGATCATTTTACTGCAGGAAGTTATTATAAATATTAACACTCATTTAAGTGTATGAATGTGTTTTGGTGGTAAACTCAAGTAATCTGAGTATTGCTAAGGACATGTGATACAGAGGAGGTGAAATCCAAAACTTTGCAAGCTGTGATAACACAAAAGAAGTAACATGACATAAAAAGAACCATCTTATGGATGATGGATTACATTAGCATATCTCTCATGTAGTAATCCTGGCAGACAGGTATGTCATTTGAAATTATGTCACTATTAATTGTGTGTATTGTGTCAAAAGTTATATAATTTATGCTGTTCTCTGTCCCCTTTGCCAGTACTATGGTTTTAACTAAAGTCCTGATATTGTGAAACAGAAATGGCAGTTGAGATGTGGCAAGAAGATATGAGAAGACTGAATGTGTGAGTGTAATAAACTACTTGCTCTGCTCATTGATAGTTATACACTTTGATTAATTTCATGTTTCTTTCAATTGTTATTCAAAAATTTTTTGTATTTTTTTATTATTGTCTTATGTATTTGTACAATGCTTGGAGGTGTGCAATCAAGCTTCACAACTTAAGAAAAAAATGAAAGTTTTAATTTTGTTTGTTTTAGTAGCACAAATAAGCCTGGTGTAAGTGTGTGACCATTAGCACCCTGAATAATAATGACTACAGAGAATGCATCTGACAGATGTCCAACTCTGTGGCACAAGGTGTAAATGAAGTGAGCTTTGAGTAAGATGACAGGTGATGCAGCTTTCAAATCCCGTTTACAGATCATTTTACTGAGGGAGGTCACAACAGATAGTAACATTCATTTTTATCTATGAATGTATGAATGTACTGCTTTAGGAAAATACAGGATTCCAAGTAGTACGAACAATATGTGATATACATGACTTTAAATATGAAAGTTAAACTCCTTAAATATGAACGTTAAAGCCCTTATACTCTGTCAAAGAAATGAATTTACCAGTGAGCAAGGTCATGTGAAGAGGATGAATATGCCATTATAAGGCACTTGCTACATGTACCCCTTTCTTTGTTTAAACTTTCCTTTCAATTATGTATTAATTTTTATTTTTTTAAATGCCATCTGCATTTTCACACTGATTTTCAGTGTGCAAGCAAAGTTCACCACTGAAAGGGGAAAAAGTGATAATTTTAATTTAGATTGCCATCATATCACAAATGAACCTGGTGTCAGTGCACAGCTATCAGCACTCTAAATAATGACTGCATAAAATATACCTGTCACCTACCTGCATCTGTGGCACTAGTTGTAAGAGACTTTGGAGAAAACACAGAGTTGCGTGGGGTTCAAATTGGTACTAAGTATAGTTTAGAATATAAATTACATATCTTAAGTGTGTGTGATAAATGCTGAATGTGTTACTTATAGTCCTTGTGACTTGTTATTACCAGTGTGCTGTAGTAGTAAAATCATCTATTCTTCTTTGTTATATATAATGTCAGAAATAGTTTCAAAGTGTGACAACAGATATTTATCAACAGGATGAATGTTGAAGTATGTGTCATATATGACAGATTACTTATCCACATAACTTGCCACTCAATACAGTAAGAACGTCCCCTTTCAAAGTATGTCAGTATGAGTTGTGTGTGGTGTGTCACAAATGAGATTATGTTAATTTCTAAGTCCCATTTATGAATGATTGCCATGACCTGAACCAGTCATGAGGTGCAACACAAGTTATCTTGCAAGCAAGTATTATTCATATTTTTTACTTTCATTACAGTTTCATGTTATTTGCCATTTTGCTGATTTTTGCATTAGCACACTGCCAAGTGGCATGAAAATAGATTTTACATCTGAAAGAAAAAAGAAAAAAAAAATAATTTTTGCTGCCTTCTTTATGGCAAACACAACATGCAATAGTGTTCAGACATCATCTCTCAGCACTTAGTGAATAAATTCCACCTCTCAGATAACTATCCCTGCGGCAGAAGGTATAAATGAATTAATTGAGAGAAATAAGACAGGTGATACAGGGCTCAAATCCAGTTCATTATTCCACAGAGGGTCATCTGAATACATATTTACACACATTTTTCAGATTACCATGTCATTGTGTAAAACTCAAATATTCTCAGTATTGCTAGCAGCATGTAAGCTGTTGTCAGTCCACTTTTACATTATGTGTCATTAACTAGTCTGATAATGTGTTCTACAAAGTACATGTCTGATACTGCAAAAAGAAGTGAGAAGGATGAATGTGTCACTTGGATGCAAGTCTTGCCCTGGTCATTGCTAGATATACTCAATGAATTAATTTTACTGTCATCTTTTTTCTCTTTCATATTTTTGGTAATGCCTTCAGCATTTGTTTTCCACTCAGCAGCACACAAACATTGTTCACTTCCTAAGAAAAAAGTGAAAAGTTCAACTTATGCTGTCTTCTTTAAAGCAAGCATGCCTGGCAGTGGTGCACTTTCATCAGCACTCTGGACAGTACTGAGTAGAGAAAGTCCATCTCTCACATACCTGTCTCTGTAGCTCTGTAGCATAAGGTGCAAGTGCAGTGAGTTTAGATAAAGAACCCATGGGATTCATAGTTTCAGTCTAGCTAACACATACTTTTGCAAAGGGTGTTAGAATACCAATTCTCATAACATTTTGATTAGAAATGTAAGCCTAAATACAAATGAAAATGATAAATATGTTTATTGCAAATAATGCATCTGTAATGCTTGCATAAATAAACCTTTGTATTTAACAAATATCACTAATGCTTCACATATAACCCCAAGGTAATGTGTATAAAGTTTGTTAAACATGACAGTGAAGCTATAGAATTTAAAATATACTGTACGAGGGGCAGAATAGTTTTGTTATAAACATCATAACTCAACACATATCCTAACTATGTGTTTGAGACAGTATGCCTCGCCTTGTGAAGTATATATGTAACATACCCCAACATGTATTACTCAGGTCATGTAACTCCATCCATCTGAAATATATTTTCAAACATAAATAGTGCCTTTTACATAAGAATGCATCCCCAGGACTACTAAAAGTCATACACACATACAAGACTCTCTGAAGAATATCTCCATTCATTCTGAAATTAGTATATCTGTAATTACCATGCATAAAAGAAAGGTATCCTGTGGAACTGAAAATTAATAAGATAAGTTTCAATTTTTGTATTCTTCATCCCATTCAATTCCCAACTAGTAAAACAATTTTAACAGTGTGTAAGTCCCAACTTCAAAATATATTACAATTCATCCTAGTTATTATTCCATCAAGAATTCATAGCCAAGCCATTAAGCATTTCATTGTTGAACATTTGAACATGTGTTAATATGTTGAGCATACCACATGGCAAATCTCATTGCCATGTTTCATACTTTTATTGCCATTTGATGTAAGTACTGCCAGTGTGACTGCCAAATAATCTATATGCTTGCAGTTGCACAAATATAGATGGCAATGCTATGCATCCTTGCACACAAGTTGTCACATGTGACATCTGACTTGGGCACCCATTTTAGATATATATTGTTAACTTGACCTTTGCAGACATGGCTGGCAATGGAGAGGATGGTGCTAACTTTAGATCACAATGCTGGCATGTTGAGAAGCCCAGGATATTTGTGGCACTTCTCATGAAGGGCTACAGCAGTAGTTGGTGCAGGGGGATTATGCCAGGTCTTAGTATAAGACTGAAGCTTGGAATAGCTTGGCCAAGGGTCTCTTCAGTACAACTGGCATTCTACAAACTGGGAAACAATGTTGCCACCATTAAAATGACCTGAAAAAGCATAAGCATGACCTCCTAAGCCAATAGGAGGATGAATTTAAGACTGCAAGAACCCCTTAGTTGTGTAAGTATACTAACCCACCAACAGTCAATGATATATTGTGAATTAGACAACCAAGACATTTAATTATTATGTGTTCAGATGTGTTCTTTTCTTTTTCTCTACTGTACAGCTGCAGAGGGAATAGCAATAAACCATGAAGCATATCAGGAGAAACTAACTCACTTTAGAGAGGCACAGAGTAAGTATGCCTCAGGTCCAAATGTAAGACAAATAAGTATTTTCAGTCTCTCACTCCCTATCATCTTGAGCAGGCATTCCTAAACATTGAAATCAAACACACATGCATGCCTTTTTCCAATAGCACTTGCTGCTTGCATTAGACAAGGATATCACCAGTTTAACTGTGTGTGTGCCTTCAGTACCCAGAAGCAGTAATTAAGTTTTATTAGAGGATACTATTTCTAACATATTAACAGTAATAACAAATGTCATGAACAATTAATTTGTGGTAAGTACAATTATTACATGTGAATGCATATATCCTATGTGGCATATTAAAATAAACACTGCCATTTCTTATAAGATACACTAATTCCATCCCATCATATCTGGCTGTGACAAAGGTGTACATAGCCATTTATCATATGTGTTTATTTATTCAAAAAATAAAATAATGTGACATGCTATGTATCTAATTCTGTATATTTTTCATCTCCCCCAACCTTACCTCTCTCTCTCTCTCTCTCTCTCTCTCTATATATATATATATATATATATATATATATATATATATACATATATATATATATATATATATATATGTATATATATGGGTCTACCTGAGATGGTCGACAATTCATTTGATCGACTTTTATTTGGTCGACAATTCATTTGATCGACAGGCAGATTTGCCCCCCTCCCCAATGTTGTGCGACCCTGGAGCTGATATATATAGTTAGGGGGGGTGGGGGGAACAGCCCCCCACATTGGGGGGTATGGGGGGCGAAGCCCCCCACATTAAACTGCTTGTCAATCAAATGACTTGTCAACCAAATGAATGTCGATCAAATGAATTGTCGACCATGTGAAGTAGACCCATATATATATATATATATATATATATATATATATATATTATATATTACAGTTCTTCTGTTTGCATACCTTCCTGTTGAAAACAAAATGACCAACAACACAGAGATGTAGACCAACCACTGTATCTTGGCTCGCCATACCTCCATAGGTGGCAGAACAGACATCCAGCACTTCGGGGTCACAACCTGTTAGGGTTGCCTCCCCAATCCCTGCCCTACCTGCTCCATCTGGGTCAAGTAGCCCTGTCCTGGCTGCTAGTGCAGTGATACCTTCTGGGAGCATTACAAATGGAGGTGGTGACTTTGTCATCCATCAGGAGCTCAGTTCCCAAATTCGCAGGGTTGAAAAGGTCCTGCATCCCATTGCTAAACTGATACCATGTATTTCACTGACCTAGGCAATTGACACAGGAGACAGTGATGACAGTACTTAGAGTGATGAGTAGAGTCTCACTGTTCTGAAGTTGGACATGGGTGTGTTACTGATATCTCCTACTTATGCCTAATCATGGTGTCTCCCAGCCTTGTGTGCCCATCACCATCCCTGTCTGTCTTGTATGTCCTGAATGTCTGCACCTGCTGCCTAACTTACTCTTCCAACCTGTTCCTGACATTCCTAAGCCTCTTCCCCAACATTACTCTCTCTTTAGAAAAATACTGAAAATGGGATCCTGTCCCACAAAACAAAAATATTCCCCATGTGTTGCACTCTACTTCACTTATGTGTCTTCTTAACACACCTGATTTAGTTCAGTTGGCTATACAACATTATTCTGTTGTTGTCACCCATCCCTGGTGTGGCGACACTCCAAAGTCATGAATCTTTGTACAGTTCTACATCTATGCTGTATCTTTTTCCTTGTGTTCTATCCTCTGCTTGACCCCCATTTTCACTACTGTCCTATCAACCCATTTTTCACACATTTAGTGTGGTCAAAATACAATTACAGACAACACAAATCACCAGAAATGGCCCACAGAAAAGCTTTCAGTTTTTCCTCAGCATTTGAACAGAGGTTGGTATCATGCACCAGTGCTGAGTGAAGGCAAACACTGTTTAGCTTCCTATAGCAAAAGCTGAAGATTTTAATTTCAGCCACAGTAATCTGGTTACTTTTACATACATTTTCTTAAATCTACTGTGATGTAGGAATACAGAGAAAAGGCAGACTAAAGGCAGTACTGTGAAACAGTTACTGTTACAGTTCATAGGCTGCTGTATGCAATAAACTGGAAGCTCCTATTTGGTATGTTAAGATAATTCCTCTCTTTGTATACTGATCTTTCTGAATAGTTTCACCATATACCATCCCTGTCTGTCTTGTATGTCCTGAATGTCTGCACCTGCTGCCTAACCTACTCTTCCAACCTGTTCCTGACATTCCTAAGCCTCTTCTCCAACATTACTCTCTCTTTAGATAAATACTGAAAATGGGAACCTGTCCCACAAAAAAAAAATATTCCCCATGTATTGCACTCTACTTCACTTATGTGTCTTCTTAACACACCTGATTTAGTTCAACTGGCAATACAACATTATTCTGTTGTTGTCACCCATCTCTGGTGTGGCGACACTCCAAAGTCATGAATCTTTGTACAGTTCTACATTTATGCTGTATATTTTTCCTTGTGTCCTATCCTCTGCTTGACCCCCATTTTCACCACTGTCCTATCAACCCCTTTTTCACACATTTAGTGTGGTCAAAAATACAATTACAGACAACACAAATCACCAGAAATGGCCTGCAGAAAAGCTTTCAGTTTTTCCTCAGCATTTGAACAGAGGTTGGTATCATGCACCAATGCTGAGTGAAGGCCAACACTATTTATCTTCCTATAGCAAAAGAAGAAGATTTTAATTTCAGCCACAGTAATCTGGTTACTTTTACATAAATTTTCTTAAATCTACTGTGATGTGGGAATACAGAGAAAAGGCAGACTAAAGGCAGTACTGTGAAACAGTTACTGTTACTGTTCTTAGGCTGCTGTGTGTAACAAACTGGAAGCTCCTATTTGGTATGTTAAGATAATTCCCCTCTTTGTATACTGATGTTTCTCAATAGTTTCATAGGTTCAGTTACAGCTGTAGGTCAAATTATTATTTCATGACATTTCATATTCCTATCATATAGTTAACTGCAAACATTGTTTTTTCTCTTCATATATAACATTTCATTAACATGTCATTTGAATAGTGCAGCAAGACATCATTTGCAAATACATTCTAGCCCCAAAAGATACACTTAGTAAGGCATCCTTATGCTGTTATGTCTTAATGTTGTTTGGACTCTCCTACCCTTTACTGCTCCCTATAGCAAGCATTTACTGTACAGAGCATGACAGCTTAATAATGCGGTAATTTATTTTTTTTTTATTTATTGACATTTGTTAACCGGGTTGTTCCAACTGGGCCAGGAGCCCATTTTCAGTGGAGACCCGAGGAGAAAAGCTCTAATTACATACAGATTAACTATACATAACAATTTAATGTACAATTAAAAACATACATAATAGTATAGTGTACGATTTAAAAACAATCAATTAAATTGGCTAAACACTACAAGTTCACTTAAATTCAGAATTTCAAAGAAAAATATATATATATTATAATGGAGTGTGTACTATAGAGTAGAATTGGGGCTAGGTAGGGTCATGGCAAGTACAACTTTTCATCCTCATAAAGTGAAGTTTGAGTTCTTTCTTAAATTGTAAATGGTGTGTAATGGAGCGTAACTTGGATGGGAAGTTATTCCATGCCTGCGATAGAGTGGATTTATAAAGTAATCTACCAATAGATTTTTTTGGTTGATGGATGTTAAGGAGTTGTTGGCTAGAGCTATGAAGTGTGCGAGTTGGTGTGTAGGTGGAAACCAAGGAGGACAGGACAGGGCAGGTTGATGGTATATACAGTATGGAGTGGATAATTTGTAACTGAAATAGAAGAAGTTGTGGGAGTTCTAGCCATTGTAGTGAGTTGAGTGAGAGGCAGTGGTGTGAGTTGTGTGGGGAGTTTGTGATGAACCTTGCTATTTTGTGGTAAGTTTGTTGGAGTTTGGCCAGGGTAGTTGTTTGAATATTAGTTAGTATTGGGGTGGCATAGAGAAGGGAGGGGAGAAGAAGAGCCTGTGATAGGGACAGTCTGGCATCGTAGGTCAGGAATCTATGGTGTCAGTAGAGCATACCTAGCTTTTGGTGAGTTTTCTTTATACTTTGAAGGATGTGTAGGTTAAATTTAAGTTCATCATCAATGATGGCTCCTAGAAGTTTTGTGTGAGAGTCAGGTTGTATTTTGGTGTTATTGGAGGATGAGATAAGAAAGTTAGACTTTAGGTGAGAGAGAGCCTGGGGGAAGAATAACAGAAGTTTAGTTTTCTTAGAGTTTAGGATAAATAGATTTTCAGCTAGCCATTTTTCCACAGATAGAAAGGTGTCCTGGGTGAGTGTGTGAAGGTCAGAGATATTGTTGGAAGAGCAGATGAGCATTGAATCGTGCATATTGGTCTAGTACAGATTGTTTGCAGGAGGTATATAGTTCATTTATAAAGATGTTGAAAAAAAGGGGTCCCAAGATGGAGCCCTGAGGCACCCCAGTAGTGACTGGGAGGTAGGGTGAGCAAGAGGAGAGCCAACAAACAGATTGCTGTCTGGCAGACAGATAACTAGAGAAGAAGGTTAGGGTGGAGGGAGCTAGACTGAGGTTAGAATGTTTAGTCAGAAGTAAAAAGAGAGAGACAGTGTCAAAGGCTTTTGAGAGATCAAGGAAGAGGCTGGATACTAGGAGGTTTTTGTCTCGAGCTTCGGCTATTGTGTGTGTAAATGACAGGAGGGCTGTAGAGGTGCTGTGGTTAGGGCGGAAGCCATGTTGGGAGGGTGTGAGGAGGTTATGTTGGAGGAGATAGTTTAGACGTTGAGAGTGTACACTTTTTTCCATGATTCTGGGGAGAGGAGAGATGATGGCAATTGGACGAAAGTGTGATGGGTCTGTTGAGTTCCCCCTCCCCCTTTATGTAAGGGGGTAGTGAAGAAGGATTTCCAAATATCTGGTATTGTAGCTTCCTGGATAGATCTATTAATTAAGATAGATACTGGATAAGCTATGGATTCAGCAGTTAATTTGTGGAAAGTGGGTGGTAGGTTGTCAGAGGAGGGAGAGCAAGGTTTTAGTTTCAGAAGGAGTGATTTTATATATGAGGTTGGGACTGGTTTTAAGGAGAACAGATTACTGTTTAGAGGCTTGGGAGGGATATATGTGGTGTTTGAGTTGTGGTTTGAGGGAGTAAGTTTTTGGACAGTTTCAGTGAAGTGTCTATTGAGAAGGGTAGCAGTTTCTAGAGGGCTATAGTTTGGGTAAGGAGAGGGGTTTGAGAGGGACCCAGGATTGAGGATTTTCTTTAAGGTGGACCAGAATTGATGTGGATTTGTTTTACAGTTATTCTGGGGAGAGTTATAATATGATTTTTTGTCCTTACAGACATATCTTTTTACAAGATTCTGAAGTTCTTTGTATTTGAGAAGAAGGAACGGTTGTTTAGTCTTAGTCCAGGCTTTCCAGGTATTGTCACGGTTTTGCATGAGTGATTTAGTTTCTTTAGAGAGCCAGGGGGCAAAGTAAGATTTGATTCTAATACATCTTGTAGGGGCTAGGGAGTTGAGAATATCAAAGAATATGCTATTAAATTTGTGAATAGCATCATTCAGAGGCAGTTGTTTAAATATGGACTAGTCATTATTAGAGAGGATAGAGTTGAATTGGGTAGTATTAAAGTTATGTAAGTTACGGCAGTCTCTATAAGAATGGGGTTTGTTTGCCTGTGAAGAGTGGCGTAGTATGCTAGTAGGAAGATGGTCACTCAAAGAGGTTGGTAAGGTAGTTGGATTGTGGTAAAGCTTGGGAGAGTTAGTGAGAATCCAGTCGATGGTTGAAGTGGAAGAGGTGTTATTGTGTAGGTAAGTAGGAGATGTTATCAGCTGGTGGAATCCATAGAGGTTGATGCAAATCTGTGGGGAGTTAGTGAAAGGTTTGGTCCAGTCTATGTTAACATCACCTAAGATGATAGTTTCATAGGGTATGTTGTAATAGAACCAACAGAGGATAGATTCTAGGATTGGAATATTATTTCCAGGGGGAATATAAATGGAGGCAATGACAAATGTTTTATGGGGGTTTAGATGGCAGTTGAGGATGATGAGTTCAGCTGGGTGGAAATCAGGAGTAGGTGTGGTGATGGTGGAGAGGTTAAGCCTGTTAAAATGGAGAATGGCAACACCACCACCCTTTTTGATGAGTCTATCAGAGCGGTAGATGTTGTAACCAGGTGGCAGTATTTCTTTGTAAGTTATGTGTGGTTTTAGTCAGGTTTCAGATAGGGCTAGGATATGTGGGGTGTTTTGAGCTATGAAAGCATGTAGTTCAGTGATTTTGTTGGTGAGGCTATGTATATTCAGGGCATAGATAGAAAGGTGTTTGTGCTGTGAGGTTTGCTTTAAGGGAGGTTGAGCAGGGAGTGGGTGGTGGGATGATGTAGGGGTGGAGGGGCTGTTTGTGGCTGTAGAGTTATGGGTATGGGAGGGTGGGCCTGGATTAGGGTGAATGTCACCGGTGAGTAGTAAGTTGCTGGGGACTGTGGTAGGGTGTGTCACTGAGAAAATCTGGTGGTGGAGTTTAGGCTTTGGTTTATAGGAGAGGGGGTAGATGTCAAGTATAATGAGTTTGTGATAGCAGTGAAAGGTGAGGTTGAAGAGAGATGGGGAGATTAAGATGGGGTGAGAAGGAGAGAATGGTTTGATGGTAGATGTGGTAGGAGAGTAGAGAAAAGGTTGGGAAAGGTATACATGATAGTAGGTTAGATTTGTGAGTAGAGTTAGGATTGGTAAAGAGAGGTATAGAAGTAGCATGTTAAGTTAAGGTTTTGAGTGTAAGAGGGATTATGAATTTAAAAACAGGTTGGGTGTGGAGGAAGTAAACTAAGTAGTGATGGTGTAAGAGGTGGGAAATGTGAGCAGGAAGGAGAGGTGTTAGTGGTTAGATAATGTGAGAAAGGGGAGGGATTAGAGGCAGACATAAAGTGGAGTGTGGATGGCTGATATGGACAGGAAGGGAGGGACAGGATAGTATAAATGTAATTGGTATGGGGTGGGTGAGAATGGGGGTAGGGTAAGAGAGTGAAGTGAGCATAATGAACGGAGCGGGGCACACCAGCAGAAGCTGCAGAACCCAATAAAAACTAGGTTAGGGGAGTGAAGTGAACATAGTGAATGGAGAGGGGCACACCAGCAGGAGCTGCAGAACCCAAGAAAAACTATCAGGAGAGCTTGTACGTGAAGTGTAAGAGGAGCCAGGAGCATCTGGAAGAGGAGAATAGAAAGCAGGCACAGGGGAGAGAGACTGAATCAGGATAGATTGCAGGGAGAAGGAATAGCCACAGGGATAAATCAGTAGCAGAGGTCAGCAGGATAAAGTAGTGCCGAAATGGCAGGCTAAGGAGAGAGGTAGGTAGAGATTAGGAGCATAGAGAAATAGGGGCTCTAAGAGCTCTAAGAGCAAGAGTTTCTTGTTAAAGACAGGTGAGGGGAAGAACAGAAGAGCAGGTAGAAGATGGAGAACTAGGGGGCAACCCGATGATGTGCAGGAGGCAGCTACCAGGAGAACAAAACATGGATTACAAAAACAGTGTTTGTAAGGTACAAAAAGAGAAGCATTAATAGGACATACTCTCAGGAATTATATCCAAAACAAATTGAGGGAGGCAGCCTTCAAAATTGGGTCCTGGGTACAGATAGTTTCCAGCAGGCTAGGTCAGTGATCTTGTGCAGGGAAACAGTCCTACCTATAAAAAAAGGAGAGAAAGAGATTGAGGCACAATTGCATCTAGAGAGTGAAGGCTGGAAGGAATCTGTATGTGTAAGAAGGGGGGAGTTTAAGTATGGGAGTGTGTGGGATGTGTAGATTGGAGTGTGGGGCTGTTACAGGTGAGTGGGTAGCATGCATGAAGCCTAGGTAAAGTACTGATTAGCAGGAGAAAAGTATGTAGGGGAGATGTTTGAGCAACAACATAAAAGACATTTAAATGCAGTTCAAAAAGCAATGCAATCAATAAGCCATTTTAAAATAAAATAAACAGTGGTGCAATAACAGAATGCATATAATACAGACACATTACACTGGGCAGCAGATACTAAATAACAAACAACACCATTCAGTAGTAGGTCTAGAGGTTACAAGCAGTTCAAGAGAAGTAGTATAAAATAGGAGGACAAAATAACAGCTGTTCAAGTAAGGGAAGCTATACATGTAGACAGACCTTGGAGCAGCAGTTCATTTTAAAAATGGCAGCTATGTTCAGAGAATAGAAGCATTAATAAAACATATGTGTATATGTTTGGCCAAAAAAATGGCATTACTTAAAGCTAAAACTATTACTAAGATAACTGACACATAGAACTCTATCTAGCTCCATATGCAAGTGATATAGTGAGTAAAAAACAGTGCTACCACAGGGTAGTGTAGTATTCTGTTCTAAATACAGAAAAAACTAGCTTAAATTGCAATGTGTTGTAGCCTTATGCAGTCGTTAGCTCGCTACAGGGCAGAGAAAAGCAGATCAACAGTTTAGATTGTCTAGTCCTGCCACAAGGCAGAGAAAAGCTAATAGCAGTATTAAAAAGGATGCCAATCAACCATGTGGAGCCCAAGTTTGGAGTACTACAGCATTCACCCCTTCACAAAATAAAAGCCATTACAGACTGGCCACAAGGCAGAGGAAGCTGATAGCAGTTATAAAAAGGATGCCAATTGGCCACATGGAGCCAGATTATGGAGTACTACTGCTTACACCCCTTCCCAAAGTAAATCCATTAAAGGTTGGCCAAAAAGGCATTGGACAATGCGAGCAGCATTTAATGTTTAGGTGGCAATCATAACTACTAGTGTAGCATTTAAAATGCTCAATGTTAAAGCAACAGATGTAGTTTGAAAGAGAATGCAAAGTTAATGCGACTGCTGTAGTCTGAAAAAGAACTCTGTTCCCTACACGAGTTTAAGCTGAGGCATTATCCATGTAGCAAGCAGATATTAACTGTTAGACAACAGGAAGCCAGTATGCATCACCAATTAACATCTAGTGTAGTGTTTAAAATGCTCTAAGGTAATATGTCTGCTGTAGGCTGAAAAAGTACTCAGTTCACTTACGATTAGTTTAAGCTAAGTCTAATTATCCATGTAGTAACCAGATATAAACCATTAAACAACAAGTAGCACAATATGGCTCACCAGCTCTGCAGTAAATGTAACATTTTCTTGTTCAAAAGCTAGGTCAGTACTCAATATCCAAGAACACAATGCAGAACTCTTACCGGATGATGGCCAGCTGCACACCAGGGGTAGTTGTCCAGGGCAAGGGACAGAGAAACAAAGATGGCAAAAAAAGAGCACATGTACGGCTTTAGAGGCCGCAAAGCATTATGGGAAATGCATAGTAAAATGACAGCAAGGGGAGGGAGGAAGACAGGAGCAGAAAAGATGAAAACTATAGCATACAAAGCACTATACAGGATGAACGGAGGGGTAGAGGAGGAATAAGAGATCAGACAAGGGAAATAGAATGTGCTATAGTACAAAGACACAAGTAGGAATACATGCAAAAGCAAGTGATGTGGGAGGGTGAAGCACCCCAAGGGGAGAGAAAGTAAACACAGCATAGTGAATAGAATGCAGCAATAAGAGAGAATAGGCTGTGTAAAACGGGGAGGAGGTCAGCATGAGGGAGGGAAAGCAGCACAGGTTAAAAGCATTCAATCAATGTAAGGGTAGAGATAAGGTATGAATCCCACCAGCAGGAGTTGCAGAACCCAAGAAAAACTATCAGGAGAGCTTGTACATGAAGTGTAAGAGGAGCCAGGAGCGTCTGGAAGAGGAGAATAGAAAGCAGGCACAGGGGAGAGAGACTGAATCAGGATAGATTGCAGGGAGAAGGAATAGCCACAGGGATAAAACAGTAGCAGAGGTCAGAAGGATAAAGTAGTGCAGAAATGGCAGGCTAAGGAGAGAGGTAGGTATAGATTAGGAGCATAAAGAAATAGGGACTCTAAGAGCTCTAAGAGCAAGACTTTCTTGTTAAAGACAGGTGAGGGGAAGAATAGCAGAGCAGGTAGAAGATGGAGAACTAGGGGGTGACATGATGATGTGCAGGAGGCAGCTACCAGGGGAATAAAACATGGAATACAAAAACAGTATCTGTTAGGTACAAAAAGAGAAGCATTTATAGGACATACTCTCAGGAATTATATCCAAAACAAATAGAGGGAGGCAGCCTTCAAAATTGGGTCCTGGTTACAGGTAGTTTCCCGTAGGGTAGGCCAGTGATCTTGTGTAGGGAAACAGTCCTAACTCTCAGGAATTATACCCAAAACAAATAGAGGGAGGCAGCCTTCAAAACTGGGTCCTGGGTGCAGGTAGTTTGCAGCAGGGTAGGCCAGTGATCTTGTGTAGGGAAACAGTCCTAACTCTCAGGAATTATATCTAAAACAAATAGAAGGAGAGTAATTAGAGTAACACACCAATAGTGCTGCTATTCCTCTCTCCATCTGTCTGTATCTCTCTCTGCTTACCTCTTCTCCTTCAGTAAGTTGTCATTGTCCCTAAACTATGTTATCTAAAGTGCATGAAGAAGGAATTCCTTTGTCATGTGATAAGAAAATGCTCAGATCTATGGATAGATTTTTGCCTACTTTCAAGGGTTCTAATCCAGGCAGTAGCTAAGTGTTAATGACTGTTTTTAGTACACTATTTTATGTGTTACTGTTGCCTATATATTATTATGAGACAACATTATCCTGCTTCTGCATAAGCTACTTGGTCCCTGCCTTCCTCTACTGTCTATGTATCCTCCCCCTTCTGTGTCATTAGTCTTCCTCGTCTGCAGTTCTGCAATGTCTGGCACTGACTACCAACTGCAACTAAAGCTAAATGGAAATACACTGCTTATGACAAAATCTTGTGAGTTTTTGCCTTCAGCTGCATTACTCTGATGTCCTTCTCATTGCTGTGCTAATCTATGTATAGTCCACTTAATGTACTTTTCAAGAAGCTGAAGAGCTGCATGTACAGCTTGCAGTTTTCAAGAGGGTAATGAAGAGTAATACATACATTCTGTTTTTTGCGATATGCTGTCATATGGGAACTTTGTGTTGTATGACTTCCTACACGGTATGTTTAGATCATACTCAGGTCTGCAGGTTTTTCTTGCAATGCTCTCAAGTTTTGAATCCAGATGTATGCAAAATATTTTTGAATGTTTTGTATGACTCCTGTTGTTGTAAATGTTGGCCACAACTTTCCTTAACACACCACTGTCCTACTGCTATATTAATGTGTTTGTTCCCTGTTGTGAAGCCTGTCTTGTACATATCTTGCCAGAATTAATTATGCTGATAAAGTAAACAATAACGCAACATACACATGTGCGGAAATGGGTTTACCTTCATATTGTCAGAAATTACAATATCGATCGCACATTTGGGCAAACCAAATGCACAAATTTCAAACTTCGACATTCTCAGAAGTCCGAAAATCAGCAATTCGAACAGCAAATTGAACAGCTGCTTCGCTGATTTTCAAACTAAGATGTTGAAGACATATCATAATGCAGTGTGCAAACCCCCCCACACCCCCCCTACTTTAATATACTAACTCTGAGATAGCACTACAGTGGGGAAAGGGATCAATTCCCAATCCCCGCTATAGTGCAATCGCACCCACAATCTCGAATCTGCAATAAGCGAATGCCAATGTGCATTTGCCCATTGCACATTCGGGCAATTTTTTTTCAAGGTTTTGCCACTTTGAAAACCTCCTTTAACACAAAGTGGATTTGCACGATTGCATATCACACTTATGAAGGTTTGTTTGTCTTTTCGGCTTTTCCCAGTTAGGGGACGCCATAGCAGAACTCTGGTCCGCTAATGATTGGCAGTCGATTTTTATGGTGCCGAGGTGCCAGCCCGATGCCCAACCTTCAGCGAAGGCATGCTCATTCAAGCATGTCTTTCGGAGGCCACTCGACCATGGGGAGGATATGCAGATACACACAGAAGGCACTCCAGACGAGAATTGAACAGGAGAACCTCTTGCTGTGAGGCAACAATGCTACCACTGTACCACACACTTATGAAGGTAAACCACAGAAATGAAACATGAACTAATGTGTTATTATGCCTGTATTGTGTATTTCTATTACCAACTATCCACCTCTTCCCAGAACTTCTGTGTCATCCAATATACCTCTTTAATTCCAAAATGTTTCCATAAGCCATGTTTCCAACAGCAATGGCATGTCTGGTCCCTCATGTGTTTCATAATACACCTTAGCATTCATATAAAGATTGACTAACTGTGACTGTCATGACAAATATGTAAATCATGATACATGAAACATGATCATAACACATATCTGTTCTGTATTCCAGCAGACTCACATATGGCTGTATAAGTATAATGCTTCTTTGCTTGAAAGTTGACAAAGACCATCATAAACTACTGCTAATTTCCATGGTAAGTTCGACAGCTCAAGATATGATTACACATATGAGAATACCTTGCCATGAGTGGCACAGTTGAGATCGGCAGCACTGTGCTTCAGGCAAAGAGTAAAACATTCTAACAAATAATTCTTTATTTAGGTTGCATAATGTTTGTATGTCTGTATTGAATTTTGACATCAAATTATCTTGATTACAGAGGGATTTTGACTCAGTTAATTCAGTCTGCTAATGTATGTCTGCACTCCAATGGTTACTCTACAGCTGCGTTACAGTGCTGGTTAACCTATTCACACATAATCCATCACTGTTATTCTGTAGTCTCCTCTGCAGTAATTGCCTGTTTGACTTGTCAATGCACATTATGCAAGCATGAGACAAGGCATGTGTGCAAACATCCCAGAATGAAGTTGCAGGAATGCTTGATTGATAATGCACTGGTTTACAGCTGTGATTGTCACTGGCATCCCATACTGTGAAGCAGGTACATGTCCCTCACAGTAATACAATGTACATGAAGGACAGTATAAATCTTAGTAGCGAAATATGTCATTGCATGGGAAAATCATAGTTCATAGGTTCATAGGTTCATAGGTTCATACTAGGCTATCTGCCCTAGGGCATTTATAAGCCTAGCCAGAATGTGTTTGGCTTTCGCCACCCATTTTAAATTTATTTTGCTATGCCCTTTTTCGAGGTTAGTATACTGTGCCTCTGTCTAACAGTGACACAGAAGTGATACCCGGGGAAAACCTACGATCTCCCATCCACTCATCAAGATTCCTCTTGAAGAGAGTCAATGAGGGACTCTGCCTACCCTGGACTGGGATTTTATTCCAGAGTGAAGGGAGCCTCTGGGTTATGAATCTGTCCCTCCAGCATGTCCTATTTATTTCAGTGCTGAGGTTCAAGTCTCTCGAGCACGTAGCTCGATGGGATATGGATTTTCTGAGGTGCAGCATGTCCATTAATTCTGGGTTGGACATGGCTTTATACGTCAGGCACAGATCGCCTCTGAACAGGCGGTATGCCACTGAGTAGAGCTGGAGTTTCTTTAACCGGGCAGCATATGGCATCTGTTTGAGCCCTTTGATCCTCTTGGTGAGGTACTTTTGGGGTCTTTCCAGTTGCTGCAGGTGTCTGGTAAGGTACATCCCAAAAGGGGCATTGTACTCAATTATGGGCCTGATGAGGGTTGAGTAAAGAGGCACGATGACCTCCCCTGATCTAGATGTGAATCCCTTCATGATTAGGTGGGCTATATAAAATGTTTTTCTAACCACTTTGGCCATGTGGTTGTCAAATGAGAGATTGCTATCAACTTGGGTCCCCAGGTCCCTAATTACTTCTTCTGTACTTAATGGATTACCACCTATGTGGTAATTTGTGGGCACTTTGTTTTTGCAAAGGGGATGACTATACACTTTTTGGCATTTAGCTTGAGGCCATGGCTCTGGCACCAGTTGTCTGTTTCTATGAGGCCCTTTTGGAGGATGCTTGTGTCGGCTGGAGAGTCGATTATGGCACCCAGTTTGCAGTCATCTGCGAACCTGGTCAGCCACAGTCCTTCCGTGTTGGCCTGTACCTCCAAGAAATATATATCGAACAAGAGAGGTCCCAGGACTGAGCCTTGTGGGACACCACTTGTAACTGGTTTGGAGTCTGACATGGCTCCAGCAATTCTAACCATGTGGGTTCTGTCCTTGAGCCAGTTTGCAATCCATCTAGTGACATAGGTGTTTATATTTAAGCTGGTGAGCTTATCTATAATGCCCGAGAGGTGTATTGTATCGAAGGCTTTTGTGAGGTCCAGGTAGGCTGTGTGGACCTCCTTCCCCTCGTCAATGGCCTTGGTGACTGTTTCAAAGAAATCAACCAGGTTTAAGAGGCAGGATGTGCCCTTAACAAAGCCAAACTGGGTAGGATCCAGTGTCTGTAGGTCCCCAATATCTTTATTTATGAGGTCCATGATGATCCTTTCCATAGCTTTGCAGACCAAGCTAGTCAGGCTTATGGGGCGATAGTTTCCAGGATCCATTGAGGCACCACCTTTATGGAGAGGGAACACTGTTGCTGTACGCCACTCTTTGGGCACATATCCTGTAGTAAGGCTGAGATTGAACAGTAGTTTTATGTTTGGGTTTAGCTCTTCTTGGAGTTCATGTAGGACGCAGCCCGGGACACCGTCTGGTCCCATTGATGCTGTGTTTTTTGCTTTGGAGAGGGCGGCTCTTACCTGAGCATCTGAGATGTCAGGGGGGCAGCACTCTGCTGGGATAGATATTTGCCCTTTTGGTGGGGAGAAGTTTGCGCTGAACCTGTCAGCTAGGATGTTGGCAATGTCTGTGGGTTTGGTGTATTTTTTGTCATTTTGGACTAATTCTGAGCATATCTGGGAATTACCACCCAGGTTCCTAACATAACTAAAGAAAGCCTTGTGATTATCCTTAGTGTCCTGTGCAATTTTTTTCTCGAAGCTGGCCTTAGACAATTTTATGAGTGCCCATAGTTTTTTGCTAATACTGATCAGTGATGCCTTCCCTTTTTGGGATTTTGCTCTATCATTTAGTAGCTTCCTCCTTCTATTGTATAGTTTGTTTATGGCTGGGGTCCACCAGACAGGACGTCTGCCTTTGGAGGATTGGGTCTTGGTTTTATTTGGGATCGCATGATCCATGCATTCCTGAAGGTGTTCATAGAATGCGTTTATAAAGGATTCTGTGGTCTGGGCCGTATTTTCCACAGGCCCGGGGGCTTTGAAGGATTCCACCTCAGTTTTGAGGAGTGTGAAATTTGCTTTAGAGAAGTTTTTCACTGTGGTTTTCTGGGCAGGGGGTGGGGTCGGGATGTGAATATCCAGTGAGATTAGTTTATGGTCTGATCTTACCAGTGAGGGATACACTTCTAGCCTGGAGCATAGAGTCCCCCTGTTGGTGATGATCAGGTCCAGTATGTTTTCCCCTCTTGTGGGAGTGGTAACAAGTTGTTCCTTAGCATTTGAGTTTATAAATTCTAGGAACCTTTGGGCTAGGGTGTTGGAGCTAGAGTAATACTCCCAGTCTATGTTTGGGTAGTTGAAGTCGCCCAATATAATGGTGTTTGGAGTGACCTTCATATTTTCCAGTGTTCTCAGGAAGGCCGAGTGGGGTTCCTGTGTTTGGGAGGGTGGTCTGTAGCAGGCTATAAACTGGAAGGCAGTTTTACCCACTGTTAGTTGCACATGGATAGTCTCTGATGCTTTGTGCTTTGCCACCAACCTGGAGGTGTGGGTATCTTTGATGAATATCGATACTCCCCCTCCTTTTGTGGTTTGGTCCAAGTTTTGGGGCCGAAAAGCATGGTATGAGGTATAACCTGGTAGTGCTGGGGTGCTCTTGGGAGCCCTGAACCAGGTTTCTGTTACTGCACATATATCGATGTTCTCCATGCTAAGGAGAGTTTCGAGTGCGTGCATCTTGAGGTTTAGACTTCTGGCGTTGAGTAGCATTACTCTTAGTTTCTTATCCCTTGTGATACCTATGGAGGTGGGTTTGTCTTTTGAACCTTGCCTAAAAAAGGCACTATGGGTGTAGCAAGAGCCTTTGCCAATATCCAAAAACCCAGGGGTGACAGGTGCAAGCCGTCCCTAGCGAAGCATCGTGGCTTGTCGGGCATATCATCCCAAGTTGACAGGCATTGGATCCCCTTTGAATGACACCAGTACTTAAGCCAATTGTTGAAATTGATCATCTTGTCTTCATATTGTGGCATCATTCTTGGTGAGGGTAAGATGCTACTCAAGGTCAGGGTCATACCGGCCTGGGCTACATGCTCAGAGAGCTCCTCTATGTCTCTTTTCATGTAGTCCAGGGAGGTACGTCTCAGGTCATTCACACCAGCATGGACAATGACTGAGTCATATTTGTACTTGCCTTGGAGTAACCTGAGTGCTTGTGTTATGTGGCGGATCCTAGCGCCCGACAGGCTGCTCACCGTGACCCTCTCCTTGTTCAGCCTGGTGAGCGGGACGTCAGTGTGCCTGACGATAGACTCACCTATTACAAGTGTATCAGGTGTGTTGTTTAGTCTTAAGGGCTGTGACTGTTCAGCACACTGGCTTTGTGAGATATGTGTTGCACGTGTTTTGTTTTGGGGTAGCGGTTGCTTGGGTGTCTGCTTTAGAGGTCTCTGCTGCTTAGGCAGATCTTTATTTAGAGCCTCTGAGTATGTTTTTGTGTGATTATGTGTTTGGTTTGCTGTCGTGGTAGCTCTATGTGAGACTGGAATTGTAGTGAGTGTGGTTTCCTTCTCCTCCTGACTGGTTATGCCAGTACTGAGTTGAGAGAGCTTAGCCTCCAGTTTGGCTATATGGTTGCATATCTCACATGTGTTGGAATTTGTTGGGAGGAGGAGAGGGTTGTCTGTGTACATGAGGCAGTTGTAACATTGCCTCAAGATTCTGAGATTCACCAGCTGGACCAGAGAGGAAATTGACAACTGACCTTTGGACATGCTAGAATAATATTGGGAATTCCTTTATAATTGAAAACAAGGGCCAGTGGGGAGTGAGGGTGTAGTACTTTTAATTTTTAGTGCTGACTTATATAATTGCTTTAGTGAGCAAGTGCCAGGTAACTTAAGTGCAATGTGTTACAGGTAACTTAAATGCAAAAATGACAAACAGTAACTTTCTTTCAAGTGAAATAAGGAAATAAGTACAGTAAGCAATGCAGATATCACTAGTGATCCACAGAAGTGCTGAGAAGCCACGTATTAGGTGGAATTAGCGTTCCAGGGAAATAACAAGCAAACAAACAACAAGCATATAAACAAAGCTAGATTCAGCAGGCCTGGATCTAGTCTATGCTACAGCAAACAAGGTGTACCAATTTCAGTAAGATACAGTTCAAATATTCAGGCACTATAAACCTTTAACCAGAAATTCCCAGCTCAGAAGGGCAGAGTCCAGCCTCTTCTCCCACAAGAGTGCAGACCACGAACCTTCTTAATGTAAAATAACTGGCCTGAAGCCCAAGTGCTTAAACCAGAACTAATACACTTTAAGAATAACAGACAATGGGCTCTCAATCAGCAGTTCCCAACTTAGAAGGATGAAAGCTACCTGTCCTGCCACCACAGTGCATGCCACAAACCTTCCTAATGTAAAACAACTGGTCTGAATTCCAAGTGCTTAATCCAAAAGACTTAGAATGATAGCTACACTTTAATCAAGTTACTACCAAGCAGTAATAAATACAATTGAATACTTTAGAGAATGCCTGGATTAGTGCTCAAGTTACACAAACAAAGCTAGATCCAGCAGGCCCGAATCCAGTCTATGCCACAGCAAACAAGGCGCACAAACTTCAGTAAGAAGCAGTTCAGATATGCATGCACTATAAGCGTTTAACCAGAAATTCCCAGCTCAGAAGGGCAGAGTCCAGCCTCTCCTCCCACAAGAGTGCAGACCACGAACCTTCTTAATGTAAAATAACTTGCCTGAAAGCCCAAGTGCTTAAATCAGAATTAATACACTCTTAGAATAACAGACACTGAGCCCTCAGTCAGCAGTTTCCAACCTAGAAGGATGTAAGCTACCTGTTCTGCCACTACAGTGCAGACCACAAACCCTCTCAGTGCAAAACAACTGGTCCAAAGCCCAAGTGTTTAAACCAAAAGGCTTAGAATGAGTTACACCAAGCAGTAATAAATACAATTGAGTACTTTTAAGATGATGCAAAAGTAAAATAAAGTAGGTAGAAACACAAGTACAGTAAAAGCAGATTCATTTTTTTTTTCTGAACAAGTGCTGAGATCAAAGAAACAGATTTGAGTGCAGAAATTAGAAAACTGGCTAGTTATAAGAAAAAAAACTAAGCTAGAAGGCTTCCCTCCAACACAGAAGGGCTTGGGGGCTCAGAAGCCTACAAATAGTCTATACCACTTAACAGGAAAGGCAGGAAACAAGCTTAAATTTTTTTTCTGTTTCCCAGATGCTCTCTTTGTACACAGTAGGAGTGCCTGAAATCAGAATATGATCACACTGCACTCAGTTGAGTGAGCAAATGAGATGGGCCCAGAAAGAGTATCCAAACACAAATTTACAAGAGGGGCGGGCAGTTTCAAGGCCACTAAGATTAACACCAAAACAAAAACAGGGAGGGTGGATGGGACAAACTGAAGAGCAGAGTCAAAACTTCCAGTTCAGTTAATATTCCTGCAACACAGTTAAAATCAATTTAAATACTGTATTTTTGGAAAAAAAAAAGTGCAGATAAAGGTACTTAAATTCTCTTATACGTCCAGTTGAATACAGCAAGTTCTTAGCCGGCCAAAGCTGAGGTTTTTAAGCAGAAAATATTTCACACTGTACCACTTAAATAGGCAAGGACAGGAAATCAAAGAATGTGGCTACCCCCACACCTGTAATTACTAGCAAATAATAAAATTCAGCAAACACTGACTAACTTCCAGTTCAGTTAATATTCCTGCAACACAGTTAAAATCAATTTAAATACTGTATTTTTTGAAAGAAAGTGCAGATAAAGGTACTTAAATTCTCTTATACGTCCAGTTGAATACAGCAAGTTCTTAGCCAGCCAATGCTGAGGTTTTTAAGCAGAAAATATTTCACACTGTTATGATGTCCTGTGCACATATGTGCATTTGTCCCAAAACCTGTGTTGCACAATACCATCTGTTCAAAAACAGTGAATTTTTACTAACTACAAATGCGCTTTTTCACATCATTAAATTCAGACTCCTTCTGTGGTACTTGTAACTAATACTGTGGTCTCTAGATAGTGCAATTAGATAGGTAGGAAGTTTGATTCAGATGGGACACTTATGTTTGGGGGTGTAGTTACAGGAGAGTAATGCCTCAATGCTAACAGTTCTGTGTCCACTTCCACTACAGAGAATACATTTAACTTTGTACACAACACCCTCTGTAATTTATCTCACTTTTTAAAAAAAACATCCTCTGTGCAACATGGTGATGAGGTCATCCTGTCAAAAGTACACTCAGCCTCCTTAAGAGTCAGATTTATCCAGTGTCATATAAAACTAATACTGTGCTCTCTAGAATGTGTAACTAGGTAGGTAAGAGGTTATATTCTTACATTGTGAAACGTGTGTGTGTGTGTGTGTGTGTGTGTGTGTGTGTGTGTGTGTGTGTGTGTGTGTGTGTGTGTGTGTGTGTGTGTGTGTGTGTGTAATGGGGGGTGTATGCAGTCAGGTGAGCATGTCCTCAACCACAGCTGTGTTCAGTCAACCTCCACTCTGGACAAATGTTTTAAACCATTAGATGACTCCTTCATCCCCTTATCCCACCATTGACAACAACATCTTATCTGCAGCACACTGATGTGGTCATTTTTTCTAAAGTGGACTCTTACAGTTTGGAAGTCAGACTTCCCCTGTGATGCTTGTGGTTCATACAGTGATCTCTAAAATGTATAACTAGTTAGGTAGAGGCTTCAGATACAGCACTGTCTACCATGTTTGTGTAGAGCTCATAATATGTTGGAATGCTTTCATTCACACTTCAATGTGTAATACTCCACTCAGGTGAACATGTTTTGCCTAGAACTGTCATCCATTGTCTATGTATTAAGTTTTATCATAGCAGTGTTTCTACAACAAAATGGTGATGTCATCACCTCAAAAATGATGTATGTCTCACTTGTAGTCAGACTTCTACTGTGGCACCTGTGTTTAATGCAATGACCTGTAGATAATGTAATTAGATGGGTAGGATGTTTGACTCTCACAGTGGTGAACTTGTCTGTGTGGGGCTGTAGAGTGAAGGCGGTATAACTTACATAACAGCTGAAATCAATCCACTTCCACATGAGGAACCTTTAGACAGGTAGACGAGTCCCCCACCCCCTTATCTCACTTTTTATAACAGCATCTTCTCTGCAATGTACTGATGAGGTCACTTTAAAAATAAAACATTTTCTGTGGCACTTGCAGTTCTTACATTATTCTCTAGAATGTGTAAATAGATAGGTGGAAGGTTCAAATACAGCAATGATTACCTTCTAAGGGTGTGTGCATGTCTGTAAATTGATTCAGGATTGGTTTATACACATTTTTAATGGCAACATTTACAACCCCAGATGGATGCAAAAAGCATTTTAACATACACATTTCCTTGGCAATACACTGCTGATGTCATCCCTTCACAGATGTTGTATGCCTCAGTTGTACTCAGAATTTTCCTGTGACATTGTCTGCTGATATTGTGCTCTATAGCTTGTGTAACTAGATATGTTAGGTAGGTGGTTCTAGTCCATCATGGCATAAATAGGGTGACTATGAATAATACCTCTTTGTGTTTCTATCTGATTGCCTGAGGGTTTAACTTTAGAAAAGCCTTTCATTCTGGTGGTACAAAGGAATTAATTCTGTAAGTTTCTGCTTTTTGTGCTTTCACCTGTGGCTGGCTACAAGAATTACGGATTCTAAAGCCATTTGGAAATACAAAGCTGATATAAGTATACAAAGCTGATATGTATGTATATATATATATATATATATATATATATATATATATATATATATATATATATATATATTTATATATATATTTTTTTTATTTATTTATTTTTTGCTCTAACTGTTTTAGTAATATTTAACAGTGTTGTGCTGCTCTTAGGTTGTAGTTTGTAACAGTATTTTGCAGTAGTCCTGTTTTGTGAACATATCTCAGGGTTAAGTTCCAAGGTTTCTTTACTTGTCTTTACTTGTGCTCTGTTTCAGTTTCCATTTGTTTCTCCCACTCAGCTGTTGTGTTCTTAAAACCTGGTGGCTTTTGAGTTGCCCGCCTCTACTTTAAATTTGATATTGGACACTCCTCCCAGTCGCATCATATCAACTCATTCTACTGTGTACAGTGAGATCATTTGGGAAGGCCCACCTCCTTAGTTTCTTAACCTAAAATTATCTTCTGTTTCCTCCCTTCCTTGTTGTGTCTTTCGGCTTTTCCCAGTTAGGGGTCACCACAGCGGAACTCCGGTCCGCTAATGATTGGCAGTAGATTTTTACATGCCGGCTTGCTGGGCCTAACGCACAACCTTCAATGAAGGAATGCCCATTCACGCATGTCGCCACACAGAAGACACTCTGAGAATCGAATGGGGCAACATCTTACTGTGAGGCAACAATGCTACCGCAGCTACTAAACTAAAAAAAAAAAAAAAACTTATTTGCATTCTACTGTCTGTTTGAATTGTCTGAAATATTTTTTGTCACATTTTACTGTACACTGTACTAGTTCAGCTGTAGCACTTCCCAGTTCCCAGTTTGCTATTTCTGGATCTGTTTTGTAACTTCTTTTCCTGATCATATACATTTACCTATCCCTATGAACAGACAATTTCCCACAGTTTCTCCAGCCAGCTTAGTAGATAATGGCATCCTGAGGCAGTGTAACAACTGCCTCATGTTCAACTAAAACCCTTTACTCCTAGTCCATACAAACACAAAGTGTGAGAGATGCAACAATATTAAGAACCTTGAGTCCATGCTCTATCACACACCACTCAGTACATATGACAATAAGCGGCTTGCCAGCATGCACACCTCACCTCCTACTCCACCCAAACTCACATCACACATACCTACAAATGCAAAGGTCCTCACCAGAAACATACCTAAACACCAGAGACTTCTCAAACACAAATACAAGCATGCTACACATAATACTTCCTCTGCAGAACACATTACACATAATAGCTCATGCAGCAGTGTCTCACTGGTCAAACCCTTAAGGCAAAACAGAAAATCAAACATATTAGTCATAGGTGATTCCATCATGAGACACGTTGATATCCCTCTCACCAGGCTGGATAAGGAAATGGTCATGGTCAGCTGTCTGTCAGGTGCCAGTATACTCCATATCACACTTGCACTCAAGTCTTTCAACAACAGGTACTGTTATGAATACGTTATAGTCCATGTTGGTGTGAACAAATTGAGACGTACCTCTCTGGACTATCTGAAGAGAGACATGACTGACCTCTCAGACTATGTGTCTCAGGCAGGTATGTCAATAGCCTTAAGCAGCATTTTACCTTCACCAAGGATGATGCTTCAATACAAACAGAAGATGATTGACTTCAATAATTCACTTAGCTTCTGGTGTCATTCTAAGGAGATCCACTATCTGTTACACTGGGATGACACAATTGACAGATCTCAATGCTTTAAACTGATAAATACCACTGTTGCAGGTCGCTGCACCTCTAAAAAGCTCCTAGTAAACCAGAGGTTATATTCAGGACTCCTAATAATTGGCTTAAATTCTGGTGTCATTCAAAGGGGATCCAATGTCTGTCTGCCTGGGATGACATGCTGGACAAGCCACGCTGCTTCGCAAGGGACGGCTTGCACCTGTCACCCCTGGGCTTCCGGATATTGGCAAAGGCTCTTGCCACCCCCATAGTGCCTTTTTTAGGCAAGGCTCAAATTCTAAACCTACCACCCTAGAACACCAAAAAGGAAAAAAACTAAGGGTAATGCTGCTCAATGCCAGAAGTCTCAATCTCAAGATGCACGCACTCGAGGCCCTTCTCAATATGGAGAACATCGATGTCTGTGCTGTGACAGAAACCTGGTTCAAGGCTCCTGAGAGCACCCCAGCACTAACAGGTTTCACCTCATATCATGCCCGCCCCAAAATCCGGACAACACCAAGAAAGGGGGGGTGTCCATATTCATAAAGGACACCCACACCTCAAGGTTGGTGGCAACGCATGATGCATCGGAGACCATCCAGGTGCAATTAACCATAGGCAAGACTGCTCTGCAATTTGTAGCATGTTACAGGCCACCTCTCAAACTCAGGAACCTCACATGGCCTTCCTGAAAACATTGGAGGTGATAAATGTATCTCCAAACACCATCATACTAGGTGACTTTAACTACCCTAATATAGACTGGGAACACTACTCAAGCCTGAACACTCTAACCCAAAGATTCCTGGAGTTCATAAACTCAAATGCCATGGAACAACTAGTCACCATCCCCACAAGAGGAGAAAACATACTTGATCTCATCATCACGAACATGGGATCAAAATGTTCAACACCGGAAGTATACCCCTCACTGGTGAGATCAGATCATAAACTAATCTCGCTGGAGGTCCTCATCCCGCCCACCTGAAACAAAAAGACCACAGTGAAAAACTTCTCAAAAGCCGATTTCACACTTCTAAAAACTAGTGTGGTCTCCTTTAAGGCCCCTGAGCCAGTGGTAAACATTACTCAAACCGCTGAATCACTTACAAATGCCTTCTACCAGCACCTACAGGACTGCATGGATCAGGCAATCCCAAACAAAACTAAGACTCTCTGTACCAAAGGCAAGCGTCCAGTCTGGTGGACCCCAGCCATAAACAAGCTCTACAACAAAAGGAGGAAGCTACTACAAGATAGAGCAAAATCCTTGAAAGGTAAGACACCTTTGATCATTATAAGTAAAAACTAAGAGCTCTCATAAAATCATCCAAGGCAAATTTTGAGAGAAAAATCGCCAAGGACTCTAAAGAGAATCATAAGGCCTTCTTTAGCTATGTTAGAAACCTAGGAGGAAACTCCCAGATATGCTCAGAATTAGTTCAAAATGATGTGAAAATTACTGAACCTACACACATTGCCAACATACTGGCTGACAGGTTCAGTGCAAACTTCTCCCCCGCAAAAGGAGAGATATCTATTCCAGAGGATTGTAGCCCCCAAACATCTCCAACGCCCAGGTGAGAACTGCCCTCACTAAGGCAAAAACACAGCATCCATGGGACCGGATGGTGTCCCCGGCTGTGTGCTTCATGAACTCAATGAGGAATTAAACCCACAGTTAGGACAGCTGTTTAATCTTAGCCTCACCTCAGGATACGCACTCAAGGAGTGGCGCACGCGACTGTGGTCCCACTTCATAAGGGCGGTGCCTCCACAGACCCTGGAAATTACCGCCCATTAGCTTGACAAGCCTTATCTGCAAAGCCATGGAGAGGATCATAATGGAACTCATAAATAAAGACATAGGGAACTTGCAGACTTTGGATCCAACTCAGTTTGGCTTTGTCAAAGGCAGATCCTGCCTCTTAAACTTGGTTGACTTTTTCGAGACAGTCACCAAGGCCATTGATGAGGGAAAGGCAGTCCATACAGCCTACCTCGACCTGGCAAAGGCCTTCGACACAATACCCCACTCAGGTATCATCGAAAAACTCATCAGCTTGAATGTAAACCCATACATCACAAGATGGGTTGCAAACTGGCTAAGTGACAGAACCCACAGGGTCAGAGTTGCTGGAGCCATGTCAGACTCAAAGCCTGTCACAAGTGGTGTCCCACAGGGCTCAGTCCTGGGTCCACTCTTGTTCAGCATCTACTTTTCTGAAGTACAAGCAAACACAGGAGGGTTATGGCTGACAAAGTTTGCAGATGACTGCAAACTGGGCCATAGTCGAAAACACATCTGACACAGATATCCTCCAGAAGGGCCTCACAGAAATGGATAACTGGTGCCAGAGCCATGGCCTGAAGTTAAACGCCAAAAATGCATAGTCATACCCTTTGGGAAAAACAAGGCTACCCCTAGCTACCATATAGGTGGCAATCCACTGAGCACAGAAAAAGTCATCAGAGATCTGGGGACCCAGGTTGACAGTAGCCTTCGCTTGACACTCATGTTGCTAAAGTAGTTAGGAAAACCTTCTATATCACCCACCTGATCATGAAGGGATTCACATCTAGATCAAGGGAGGTCATCGTTCCCCTGTACTCATCACTTATTAGACCTATGATTGAGTACAATGCCCTGCTCGAATGTATCTGACCAGACACCTGCTGCAGCTTGAAAGGCCCCAAAAGTTCCTCACCAAAAGGATAAAGGGTCTCAAAAATATGTCTTATGCTGCCCGACTGAAAGAACTCCAGCTCTATTCAGTCTCATACCGCTTGCTCAGAGGTGACCTGTGCCTGACATATAAGGCCATGTCAAACCCAGATTTGATGAATATGCTTCACCTCAAAAAATCTAGATCCCTCAGAACCACAAGGGCGGGAGACTTAAACCTTGACACGGTTATAAATAGAACGTGCTGGAGGGACAGATTCATCACCCAGAGATGGATGGGAGATTGCAGATATACCCCAGGGATTACTTCAGCGTCACTGCTTGACAGAGGCACAGCAAAATGATAGGCATAGTTTTTATTCAAACTAAAGGGGTGGCGAAAGCCACATAACTATGGGCTAGGCTTATAAATGCCCTTGGGCAGATAGCCTAGTATGAACCTATGAACCTATGAACCTATAATAATCCAGTTTTTCTGTGGTTAAGTTTTTTAAGTGCATTGATGTGCAATTTTCAGGTGTGTCCACAAGGGGGAGGGTTTGAGTGGAGCTATGATGCTTAAATAATGGGACAGAAGTATTGTTCTTTGTTTTTAGTTTGCTTTCTGAAGAAGTTGGTGCAGAGCGCCGATGAAAAGCTTGGTTTTAAGCTTAATAAAATTCCTGTTTGGTATTTTCATTTATTGGCATTCTTTACAGACATTTTTTGGATTATTAGGAGTCCTGAATGTAACCTCTGGATTACTAGGAGCTTTTTAGAGGTGCAGCGACCTGCAACGGTGGTATTTATCAGTTTGTGGTTTTGTTTTTGAGTCGTGCAGAAGATCTCAATGCTTTGCCAGAGATGGTCTTCATCTGTCTCCCCTGGGATCTCAGTTACTGGCTAAGACTCTTGCCACCCCCATAGTACCTTTTTTAGGCAGTATCTCAAGGACAAAATTCCCAGCGTCAAAACTCCATCTAAAAACAACCTCAGGGTTATGCTGCTAAATGCTAGGAGTCTCAGCATGAAATTGCACTCACTGGAAGCTGTCCTCACCTTGGAAGACACAGACATTTGTGCAGTCACGGAGACCTGGTTCAAGGGTATGGAGAGCACGCCAGCCATACAGAGCACTTCATTGGTTCTCTTCAAAAACAATTTTGATGACTGGATGGGTGTAATAGGTGCTGATAATGGAAATAAAGGGTAAGAACTTGGCTAGGCTTGTATTGGCCCTAGGGCCATTAACCTAGTAACTTCCTGTGATCCTATAATCTTATGATTGCTGTCATATACAGTTGGCAACCTCTCAACCACTGTGTTTTCAGTGGCAAATTGTTAAACCAGCAAATTCTAGCATCCCCAGGGAAAAGACATTTTTGGAAACACAATGATTACATAATCCTTACATGACTGCAGTATCTCACATCTGTACTATGACTTCTTCTGTGGTGCGTGACTTTGTTTGTGTGCTTTGTAGCTTGTGTACCTACTAAGGAGGAGGTTTGAGTCTGGCTGTGAGTGTGTTTTTTACCCTCATACTATGTAGACTACTGTTCCAATACATATATGATTTGTAACTGTACAGATTTATTTTTAAATAAACATCCACATAATTAATAATGGTTATGTCATCCATTAACTGTGCATTATCACAGCTGTACAGCAACATGTTGTATGTCACTTGCAATTCAAGAACTAATCTCTAGCTTGTGATCTTAGGTAGTTAGTTCATATCCAGCCATTACCGCTCAGACTACATTATGTCAGTCTTATTGTGACTGCACATGTCACTAGCACTGTTGTCAAACATATCTGCTGTTTGCGCATATAAATGTTGATTCCTCTTACAAAAAGCTCTGATAAGTTTTCACATAGCAATAATTTTATTTAGAGTAATGTCAAGTGATTATATTTTCCTCACATAACAGTTGTAGTAATCGTTCTCCTCTGGCATGAGGAAATGAGACAATATTCTGTATGTTGTTGCCTTACTACAGCAATTACAGGCACAAATATCCCTTGCAGCAATAAAATCATGTAATGTCTTGAAATAACAACACTTCTCACAACTGTAGCGACACTACTACCATGGCACATACATTATCTACAATATCATGTATTTTCTGTAGTCACTTGGTCAGTTGTTCAAAACCCAGGTTCATCTGTCCGTACTGGGTGGCCTTAACTTGTAATGCATGAATGGTGTCCACTACAGTTATAAAGTGTACATTTATGGTGGGAGAAATTTCCCCCATCCATTTTATTTCATAGAGATTGTTTGCAACACAATCATATGATGTAATGACAGAAAAGGGTAACATTATATGAATGTACTGAGGTTACACAAAAAACATTGTATCTAGTTATTCATATCCATGTTTACATTGGACAATGATATATAATCACATGTTGTGGTTGTATGGTGGTGAAACAGTTAATTTGGGACATGTTATGCTGTGGCTGCCCCTGTGGCACATGCATTGAGTACTGGCTTGTATAGCATACCTACACAGATGAAATGTGGTCAAATTCTGGGACAGCGTGTGTAGTACACAATGGAAACAGCTTCCTTGGCAAAGAAGCATTGATATTGTACTGCTCACTGTTGTGTGAACAGTGACATGCGTAGCTCTTTTTCAGCATTCTGACTGAATCAGATTGGTCAAATTATATTTGGAACTCCTTTCTTGCTTTACACATTTATTTCAGTTATTTGTGACAACCTCCATTGCTATCTCCTGTGGCACATGCAGTTAATACAGAGGTCTGTAGAGAGCCTAGCATCATAGGCAGAAGCTTGAATGTGGTGACATCTGTCTGTAAGACAGTAGTGGCTTACACACAGAAAATAGTTATGGCTCAGTCAGAGGGACATCTTTTTTTGGTATTGTCCTACAGGCTAAGGCATCCATACTCCTTAGGACAGAAAAGTGCTGCAAGCCCTTAAAGGTGCTCTCCATGACACAACCAATATGACTATTGCTATGGAATCCATGATTGGTATGCATCTCTCTGATATCTGTCCTAGTATATGTTTAAAAATGACAAGATGTGAATGTTTATTGTCATTTATTGCTCACCGACATGATTTATTTTTAAAATAATTTTTTGCTGCATCGCATGTCTTCTTCCAAACATTTCTTTATTACTGCAATTCTTAACTTCACATTGTACAGCTTTATGGCAGATGAGGACTTGTATAAAATGTTTTTTACTGTATGGCATGCTGTCAGATCATTAGAAAGCCTAAACAGGCTTCTGTTATGACACCTTCTTGTTTGTTGTTTCTGTTAAATTGCGGTTATGTTACTGTTCCCTATAATTCCTTGTGAACATACCCAGTATAACAATGTATGAGATGTGTGCCATTTACCTATGGAAAACCTAAAATCATAAAATGTCATCAGATCTGTGCTGTTATTTGTCATTTATATATGCTGAGTACTATTATATTACCATTTAGCATTTACATGACTATTCAACACATGCTTGTCTATTAGACGTTTACAGGTGATAAATCCATTTCCCATGGGTGCAAATAATAGTTATTGGCAAAAACATATCCCTTTCTGATGTGCATGACACAACAGCTATAAGGTTAATTTCTTCTTGTGTATAAATGCCAAAGTGGAGAATATAGCAGTGGTGTTGGATAGAATAAATAATAATTCTCTGTATATACATCTCATATGCAATAACTGCAGCCTATGCATTTATTCCATAAGGGTATCTACTGTCCTTTTTAACTGTTGTCTCAAGTCAGTAGTCAAAGACAGAAAGATAAAGAAGATAGTCAGACATCCTTCATAAGGGATGCCAGCAACAACCTGCTCACCAATCCACAGGACATCAAAGACAGATGGAATGGGTATTTTCAGCAGCTTTGAATGAAGAAAAACCCACAGAAGCTGTACTGCCCCAGAAACAGCCTATGATGAGAGAAGAAGCGGTGCCCACCCTAAAAGAAGTAAAAACAGCACTAAGGAAAATGAAGTCAGGGAAAGCAGCAAACTCAGATGAGGTCACAGCAGATATGATAAAGATGCTGGGTGAGATGGGGAGAAATGGCTTCTGAGGGTACTAATAGCAGTGTTGAGAGAAAGGCATATTCCAGATGATTGGAGAATAAGCATACTTGTGCGAGTGTAGAAGAATAAAGGGGACATCCACAACTGTGGGCAGTACAGAGGAATCAAACTACTATCACATTGCATACATGAAAGTTCTAGAGAGGGTGAATAAATGGATACACATAGTAGTAGAATGTAAGATGGGAGATGAGCTCTTCGGACTCTGATCAGGATGCAGCACAACTGACCCGATGTTTGCAATGAAACAGATAGTTGAGAAGAAGGTAGAGATGAGGAAAGAGTCCAACTGGACATTCCTAGACTTGGAGAAAGCATATGACAAGGTCCCAAGAAAGCTGATCTGGGCAGTACTGTGGCAGTTTGAACTCTTAGAAACATTGGTAGAATTAGTGCAGGCTATGTACAAGGACCCAATGACTCAAGTACAGACAGTGTTTGGCCTTACAGAGGGGTTCGCAGTGGGAGTGAGTGTACACCAGAATTCAGCTCTGAGCCCACTGCTGTTCATTCATACTGGTGATGGACTGAGCAACAAAGTTGCTGTATGCAGATGATGTGGCATTACAGGCAGACTCTGAGCAAGAACTCCAGAAAAGTATAGAGCAATGGAATGCAAAATTGAAGGCACATGGGATGAAACTAAGCACAGGCAAAACAGTGGTGATGGCAGCAAACTGGGAAAATCAGAAGAAGCTAAGAATTGAGATAGAAGGGAAAATAGTGGAACAAGTAAATAGCTTCAAGTATCTGGGAGGGGTGGTTGAGGAGAAGGGAAGTGTCTAAATCTCAAAATGCACTCACTCAAGTCACTCCTTAAAATGGAGAACATCAATATCTGTGCAGTGACTGAGACCTGGTTCAAGGCTCCAGAGAGCACCCCTGCACTACCAGGCTATAACTCATACTACACTTTTCAGCCATGTAACCTGGACCGGAACACCAAAGGCAGAGGTGTGTCCATATTCATTAAGGATATCCACACCTCCAGGCTAGCTGCTCAGCATAATGCAGCTGAGGTTATCCAAGTGCAACTAGCTCTTGGCAAAACTGCAATCCAAATTGTAGCTTGCTACATATCACCCACCATGCCCCAGGATTTCCACTGCTCTTTTCTTGATGTACTGGAAAATATTAGGGTTCAACCAAACACCCTAATAATGGGCGATTTCAACTACCCCACCATTAACTGGGAAAACTACTCATGTACCAAATCCTTCGCTCAACGCTTTCTGGAATTCATAAACTCCAATGCCCTGGATCAACTTATCCACACCCCCACCAGAGGCAACAATATCCTAGATCTAGTCATTACCAACATGAGTGGCCGGTGTTCCACACCTGAAGTCAATGCCTCATTGGTCCGATCCAACCATAAGCTAATTACCCTAGATATCCACATCCTGCCCCCACCCCCCATTAATGAAACCATGGTAAAACATTTCTCCAAAGTCACCTTCATGCTTCTTAAGACAGAAGTAGTGAACTTCATGACACCCATGCAGATGGACAATACAGTTATGACCACTGAATCCTACACAATTGCACTTTATAAACACTTACATGAGTGCATGGATCATGCTATACCAAACATAACCAAGACGCTATCCTCCAAAAAAAGGAAGCCAATCTGGTGGTCCCCTGCCATAAACAAACTGTACAACAGAAGGAAGAAACTGTTGCAAAAGAGAGTAAAATCCCATGAGTGGAGGAGCTCCCTGGTCAGCCTCAGTAAGAAGCTGCAATCCCTGATAAAATCCTCCAAAGCTAGTTACAAAAACAAAATCGCCACTGATTCTAAAGACAACCACAAAGCATTCTATAGCTATGTCAAAAATCTCAATGGCAACACTCAGATCTGCTCTGAGTTACAGCACAATGGCACTGAATATACAGACCCAACTGATATTGCCAACATCCTGGCAGATAGGTTCAGTGCTAACTTTACCCCCCCCTCTCACCCCCTAAAAAGCCCATCTCTATACCGGAAGAATGCAAAGTTCCTGTGATCACAGCTGCACAGGTAAAAACCACACTCTCCAAAGCCAAGAACACAGCATCCATGGGACCAGACAACATCCCAGGCTGCATTCTACATGGACTACAGAATGAACTGGCACCCCACCTAAGTATCATGTTCAATCATAGCCTCACCTCAGGCTTTGTGCCTGCTGAATGGTGCACAGCGACGGTTATCCCACTCCACAAGGGGGGGAGCCACCACAGACCCCAGGAACTACTGCCCCATTAGCCTGATGAGCCTGGTCTGCAAGACTATGGAACGTATTATCATGGAACTTATAAACAAAGACATTGGTAATCTACAAACTCTGGACCCCACCCAGTTCGGGTTTGTAAAAGGCAGATCATGTCTCCTAAACCTGATAGACTTCTTTGAAGCAGTCACCAAAGCTGTAGACAAGGGTAAGGTGGCTCACACAACCTATCTAGATCTTGTCAAGGCTTTCAATACCATCCCCCACTCTGGAATTATAGATAAACTTACTAAACTAGGTATAAATCCTTATGTCACAAGATGGGTGGCCAACTGGCTCACTGACAGAACCCACACTGTGAAAGTAGCAGACTCCAAATCCGACTTCAGACCAGTGACAAGTGGAGTACCACAGGGTTCAGTCCTGGATCCTCTCCTGTTTGGTATCTACTTCTCTGAAGTACAGGCTAACACAGAAGGTCTTTGGCTAATGGAGTTTGCAGATGACTGCAAACTAGGAGCCATAATCGAAACTCCTAACGATATGGACAACCTACAAAAGGGCCTCACAGAGACAGATGCCTGGTGTCAAAGCCATGGCCTCAAGCTCAATGCCAAAAAGTACATTGTCATCCCCTTTAGTAAAAACTCTGTACCCATGAAGTACAACATAGGCGACATAGGTGATAGTATACTTAACACGGAAAGCGTGATAAGCGACCTTGGGACACAGGTGGACAGTAGTCTCTCCATTGATAATCATATCGCCACAGTAGTCAGGAAATCCTTCTACATGGCACACCTCATCACAAAAGGTTTCTCATCCAGGAAAAAAGAGGTCATTGTTCCCCTCTACTCATCACTCATTAGACCCATTATAGAGTACAACTCCCCTTTTGGTATGTACCTCACAAGACATCTACAACAACAGGAAAGGCCGCAGAAATACCTCACAAAGAGGATTACTGGCCTTAAACAGATGCCTTATGCAGACCATCTCCAAAAACTCCAGCTTTACTCCATCACATATTGCCTACTCAGAGGTGATCTCTGTCTAACATACAAAGCTATGTCAAACCCAGAGCTGTTGGACATGCTCCACTTAAAGAAATCCCAATCCCTCCAAGCTACATGCTCTAGGAACCTAAACCTTGTCACCACAATACACAGAACATGCCTGAGGGATAGATTCCTGTCCCAGAGACTTCCCATACTCTGGAATAAACTACCTATCTATATCAAACAAAGCTCCTCATTAGCACTCTTCAAGAAAAATCTTGATGATTGGATGGGAAATAGGAAATTCACCCCGTGGATCACCTCTGTGGCTCTGCTCAACAGTGGCACAGGAAAATAATTTTCTTGGGTGGCAAAAGCCAGGGTACCTTTTTGGCTGGGCTTGTATAGACCCCAGGGCAGATAGCCTAGTACCTACCTATGAACCTATGAACCTATGTATGAAAATGTCAAAGTTCACATCAAAGGGGCTGCAGCCAACTGACATAGACTGTCAGATGTAGTCTATGTCAGAAGAATGCCAAAGAAGCTAGAATGTAAGGTGTAAAAAACAGTGGTGTGACCAGTACTACTCTATGGTATAGAAACCTGGGCTAGAGGTGATGGAAATGAATTGCCTGAGAGGATGGTAGAATGCACTCTGTGGGATAGATGGAAAATGAGGACATAAGAGCAGAAGCCAAAGTAGCTCCAATTGCAGAAAAGATCAAAGAGAACAGATTATGGTGGTTTGGACACATGCAAAAAAGCAGAAAACAATTTGGTGAAGAAGATTTGGGACAGACAAGAAGATGAGAGGAACAAGGACATCCAGCAAAGAGGTGGAGGGATTGTATGAAAGAAGATCTGCGACAATCAGGCATGAGTGTCGAAGAAGACAGGAGTGTGGCATTGAATCGAGAGAGGTGGTGACAGTTAACATGATTCTCCAACCCCACGTAGAAAATGGGAAAAAGAGGGTTGATGACAATGATGATGTTTCTTCAGCACATTTGCCTGCAGTATCTGACATTTTCCCCATTTCTCTCTCTCTCCTCTTAATTATTTCTGCAGTACAATCTTTGTTGAGTACTGTTCCCCATTTCAGTTTTCTTCACTGTACTTGCCCTTGGTATTTCTGGGCCACAGTGTGTGCTCATATATTAAGTTTGCCTGTAGGCAAGTTGTTTTGTTTACATTCTGTGCTCATGCTTGTAAACACCTTTCCATAGCTATGAAAACTATTGCTGGCCATGCAAAGGTGCTTGAAAATGTGCAGGCATAATGAACTGCATTCATATTACTGCATTTCTCTATGTGAGTATGTGGATCTCTAATCTGATTCCTAGATTAGATAGGATGCTTCCTGTTACTATGGAGACTGTTTTGATTTATGTTATTTGCAATCTGTCTCTTCCTTCACTTCTTCATTTCCTGTTTATGGGTGTTTATTCCTTTACTTTCATCAGGAGTTTTATTTTACATTTTTGGATGTATTTCATTGTTTCAGAGTAGGTAATTTTTTATTGTTTAAAGGTTCATAGGTAAGTAGTTATTCAAACATCAGTAAGCCATAAAACCACATAAAACACAATCCAGTGTTAACCACTACCAAAAACAATCCAGCAGAACTAAATAAGGAGGCAAAGAGAAAGAAAACAATGAAATTTATTCCAAAAATGAAACAACTGTTAAGTGCTTTCTTCCCCTTTCCAAACGGGACTTCATTAGAAGTAAAGTAATAGGCATAAAAGTTTGTATTTAAGTAACAATCTCTTAAAGCCATGTTCACCTCTTAAATAATAAAGTCGTCTTAAAATAATTACTATAGATAAAATAAAACAAGTGTGATCAAGTGTGGTGCTTCAGTAATATATAAAAGTGATTCAATTTAACTGCTCTTAACTGAAGTTATGCACTTGTACATGTATTATCATTTAATCCAGGGATGGTTGGACATTTAATCTCATCTGCCATAAAAGTTCCTTATATTCAAGTGTTGTCTCCCACATACTGTCTATGAGATCTTTAATTATATGTTCTAAAATGGCAAAATTATTTTTTTTAATTAATACAACCTAATGTATGTTTGTATAATGCATTGCTTTCATTGCATTTTTTTATATCATAGTTGCATTCATAAATCCTAACTCTCAAAGACCTTTCTGTTTTTCCATCATAAAAATGAAAACATGTAGCACAAATAGCAATATAAACTATCCCACAGGTCTTGTAATTTCCTGATTTTAAATTCACAATCGATTTGAAATCATTGTCCAAAACAATACTTTCTTTTTCCAAAATATATGGACATTGCCAGCATGTGCCACATTTTTTGTCCCTCTTTGCTTTGACCCTTATGGGTGTTTATCACTTTCTTACTCTCTAACATACTGTTAATATATTCAGTATATTCTAGTTCTACTTAATAATATTTACAACCACACTTGATCAAATTTATTTTATTTTATTGATATGAATTATTTTTAAGATTACTTTATTACTTAAGAAGTGTATATGGCTTTAAGAGATTCTTACTTAAATGTGAACCTTCATGCTTGTTAGTTTAGTTCTGATGTCCTGTTTGGAAGGGGACAAGAAATGCTTAACAGTTGTTTTATAACTTTTTGTTATATCAGTAACTGCATTAAAATATAGACAATAAAGTCTGTAGTGCAATAAATGTGGAATTAGAGCTGTATTGCAAGTAATAAATAATGCCAACTGTTCTGCAATAAAACATGAAACAATACCAATAACCCTAAGGAAAATTGTGTACATCAGGACTGTGTTGTTGTAACCATTGCAATAGAGCTGTATGCATTCAGGCTGTAAGGTAAAGTGCTGCAGTGAAGTATAAAACTGTAATAGCTGTAGAATGCAAATCTAATGGCTGCCAATTGTATTGTATAACTCATATAGTACCATTCAAGGCTGCCTTGAGGCCAATACTGTCCACATAATGCTCTGTCATCCACAAACATCAGGTAATCAAGGTATATGGGTGAGGTAGCCCACTCCATGAACTGATATTGTTTGTTGACTTCACAGATATTTCAACCCACTAACAATAACTTGTGTACACCAGCATTGTTTATATTGATATATTGTGTACCTACTGTACGCATTATTTTTGTATTTCATGCATGTGTGTTCCACTGTCACTGCAGTCTAGTATAACACTGTACTAGTACTGCCAGGTTATACTTTGGTTCCATGTAAGCCCTAGGCAATATCAGTCAGTCAGTAATCAGCAGTGACTCAGTAGCTCAGTTTAACTGCTTTGTATATAGTACATTTTGCCAGACACAGAACATGGTTTGAATCCAGTGCTATGTAGCACTAAATATTACAGTGGCAGTCACACAATGCTCATATATTCTCTCCCCACAGGAACTACAGGTAAATGGGTGAGGTAGCCCATATTACATGTATATAATTGTGTGTTTAAATTTCCCAGACTGTTAAAATCATTAGCAAGAATGTGAAAAATCAGCAATGTGCAGTCAGAAATAATCTGTGTAATCCTGGTATGGCTGTATGCCTGGGGTTTCTGTTAAACGTTGCTGCAGTCAATTAATAGAGTCCCTGCAGTCACTGCTGTTGGGTTCTATTTCCATGCCTGCCAACCAAGGTATGACTGCTGTCTAGTGTCTGCACTGTACACATACATGTCTCTCAAGTGTCATGATTTCACGTTATGTAATTAATACTGCATAATCCACCTGTTACAGGAATACCATGGCAATGAGTACCTAGACTGCAATGTATCACCATTTCAACCCACAGAACACCTTGGTAGTTATATAGGTCCACCTGATGTGCAAGTGTTCTGTGTAGGTGTGTATCTGCAGTTGTTACAATTTAGCCCATAGTGTCCCATGCATACAGCTTGACAGGTATGTACATGCTACATCAACTACAGGAGACCTGTACTCACTGTACACATAAAGAAAATACAGACCTGTAGAGTAGATAGTAGTACTGTTGTCAAGGAAGTAGTCAAGGAAGTAAACAGCAGTGTTACTAATGGACTGATTTTCTCTCTCTCCTCACCCCTTATCTTCATTTATTTATTACTGTTATTCACTGGTTATGGTTTACTATTAACATATGTTAATAAACAAACTAAAAAAGAGCAGAAAGGCAGAGTAAAATCCATATAATGTTAGCGTAATAAAACTTTTAATCCACGCTTTCATAAACAAACTTCTTCAGAATAAAATACACATGCCCAACCCCACATTTAAAAACAGTACTGATGTACTTCTACTCCAATAAACACATCTTGCTAATTAAACAATTAATCAATAAAATTCAAAACTCAGGAAGTCATTTCCTTATATAGACTCTATGATCTTTCAAAAAGCATTTGATATTAACAGCATCATGTATGCCTGTTTTTTTGTCTGAATTTAATCTAATTTGCCATAAGGCCTCTTTTTGTTCAAGATTTGTTTTGAAATTGCCACACCTTAAGTCATGGGTTCCTTGCTCTAACACAGCAAAAATGTTTTTATATTCAGGGCAAATAATAGTATGTTTGTAAAAAGCATTTGTTTTGTCTTGCTTTCTGATGTTGTAATAGTGTTCTTTTATTCTAACACATAAAGCTCTTGTAGTCATACCAATATAAAATGCACTACAATGTGCACACATACCAATGTAAACAACTCATTTGCTCTTACAATTAAAGTGCCCAGGAAACTTTAGGGTATGAGGCAAATGTTCTAAGTTGACAAAAGGACATCCTGAGATGTACCTGCAAATGTTACAATTCCCACACTAATGCATGCCCCATCTTTTCTGTGCTATGTTATCTCTCTCTCTTTCTAAGATGTTTTTTAATTTATTTTGATTTTTATATACAAACTTCAGCTGGGAACCCACAATAGGTTGTAAATCCTTATTGCCCTGTAAAATTTTCCAATTATCAGAAATAATATTTCTGATAATACCACTGTCTACAGTCATATCTAAACAAATATAAGTGTCAACATCTACTCTATTCTTGTCATGAATCTGATTTATGTTGGTAGTAGAAAACCCATGTTTAAGGATGGCTGGAAAATGACTGTCCCTTCTATTAATAACATATTCTGCTTGCCCCTTCAACAGAGTCTTACTATACCCTCTATCAATAAATAGGGAGGTAATAAAGTCAACCTCCCACCAAAAAATCACCCATTTCGCTTGTCATTCTACTAGCTCGTATGAACTGTCCTTTTGGGATGTTGTCTTTCATGTAGCGTGGGTAAAAACTAGTATAATGTAATTAGCTGTTAGTGAAAGTGTCTTTCCTGAAAATCCTAACTAACTTATGAAGTCTTACATCCCACTCCAAAATCACATCTAAAAAGAAGACTTCTAGTCCTACATCCCCCAAGAAGAACTGTAGATATCCTGATCTTGAATTAAGGGTATTTACAAAACTATGTACTTTTTGTATATCCCCAACCATGATGAAAAACAAATCATCTATAAATCTCTTGAAAAATATAATTTGATACTCCATTAATAATGGTTCTAATACAGTGTGCTCCCAATGACCCATCATTATGTTTGCAAAGGATGGGGCTGCAGGGGACCCCATAGCTACCCCCTGAATTTGTATATTTTTTTGTTGAATACAAAAAATATATTATTTAGTAGAATATCAATTAATTCACAATAAAAATTATTTTCAGTATTGTTATATGTAGAAAAATAATTTAAATATTCTCTAACATGTTCCACTCCTTCAAAATGGGGAATACAGATGGAAAGAGAAACAACATCAAGGCAAAACATCTCTTGTATGTTAGAATCAAAGGTCGACACTAAAGTATGCTTCCTAATGCTATTTAAAAAATACAATGAATCTTTTATGTATGAACTCATTTTGTGAACAATAGGATTTAACTTAGAGTCCACTAATAGGGAAATACCCTCTGTAATATAATTTGGGGCAGATACAATGTGTGTAAAAGGTGGACAAGTTAACACATTTATGTGTTTTTGAAATTCCAAAGAAAGTACCTAACTTTGGGTTGTACACGTACCAATGTAAACAACTCCTTTGCTCATACAATTAAAGTACCCAGGAACCTTTAGGGTATAAGGCAAATGTTCTAAGTTGACAAAAGGACCTTCAGAGATGTACCTGCAAATGTTACAATTCCCATCCTTATACATGCCCCATCTTTTCTGTGTAATGTTGGAATAACATACAGACTTATTTCTCTGTCTTTCTAAGATGTTTTTTAAATTATTTTGATTTTTATATTCAAACTTTGACTGGGTCCCCACAATAGGTTGTAAATCCTTATTTCCCTGTAAAATTTTCCAATTATCAGAAATAATATTTCTGATAATACCACTGTCTACAGTCATATCTAAACAAAAATAAGTGTCAACATCTACTCTATTCTTGTCATGAATCTGATTTATGTTGGTAGTAGAAAATCCATGTTTAAGGATAGCTGGAAAATGACTGTCCCTTCTATTAATAACATATTTTGCTTGCCCCTTCAATAGAGTCTTACTATACCCTCTATCAATAAATAGGGAGGTAATTAATTTGACCTCCCTCAAAAAATCACCCATTTCGCTCGTCATTCTACTAGTTCATATGAGCTGTCCTTTTGGGATGTTGTCTTTCATGTAGCGTGGGTGAAGACTAGTATAATGTAAATAGCTGTTAGTGAAAGTGTCTTTCCTGAAAATCCTACTAGCTAACTTATGAAGTCTTACATCCCACTCCAAAATCACATCTAAAAAGTGGACTTCTAGTCCTACATCCCCCAAGACAAACTGTAGGTATCCTGATTTTGAATTAAGGGTATTTACAAAACTATGCACTTTTTGTATATCCCCAACCATGATGAAAAACAAATTATCTATAAATCTCTTGAAAAATATAATTTGATACTCCATTAATAATGGTTCTAATACAGTGTGCTCCCAATGACCCATCACTATGTTTGCAAAGGATGGGGCTGCATGTGACCCCATAGCTACCCCCCATATTTGTTTGTATATTTTTTGTTGAATACAAAAAAAAAATTATTATTTAGTAGAGCATCAATTAATTCACGATAAAAACTATAGAACATTTGCCTTATACCCTAAAGGTTCCTGGGCACTTTAACTGTAAGAGCAATGGAATTGTTTACATTGGTATGTGTGCACATTGCAGTGCATTTTATATTGGTATGACTACAAGAGCTTTATGTGTTAGAATAAAAGAACACTATTACATCAGAAAGCAAGATAAAACAAATGCTTTTTACAAACATACTATTTGCCCTCAATATAAAAAAAATGTTTTCTGTGTTAGAGCAAGGAACCCATGACTTAAGGGGTGGGAATTTCAAAACAAATCTTAAACAAAAAGAGGCCTTATGGCAAATTAGATGAAATTCAGACAAAAAAAAACAGGCATAAACAATGCTGTTAATATCAAATGCTTTTTGAAAGATCGTAGAGTCTATATAAGGAAATGACTTCCTGAGTTTTTAATTTTATTGATTAATTGTTTAATTGGCAATATGTGCTTCTTGGAGTAGAAGTACATCAGTACTGTTTTTAAATGTGGGGTTGAACATGTGTATTTTATCCTGAAGACGTTTGTTTACAAAAGCATGGATTAGAAGTTTTATTATGCTTACATTGTGTGGATTTTACTCTGCCTTTCTGCTCTTTTTTTAGTTTGTTTATTGGCTGTTGGTTCAGCCAGGATATTAACATATGTTATTACATTAACTGTTGTTTGGGGCATTTGTTTTATTATTGTTATGTATTAGAATGAACTCATATTAACATATCTTGTTAAATTACCTATTTTGTTGGCCTTATGCTGTAACTGTTACTGGCATGCTGTTTTACTGACTGTTCTGTTATTTATTGTTGTATTTCACATAATATGCATTGATATGTAATTGCATTATTTCCAATGTTCTGCTATGCTGTTATTACTAACAATGTTTTGTTAATAATTAAAATATACTTGTTATACCTCCATTACCACAGCATGTTGGGGTAGGTTGGTTTCTGTTGATTCATCTACCTTGTCTCAACTGGCATTGGCACCAGGTCCTAGCATGTCTGGGAACCAAGCCAACAGTGCCTCCTGTGCTGCCCTTGCACCACATGTGGTGTCAGGTGGAACCGCCTCTGGGGATGGGGCCCAGCCTCTCCCTGGGAGCTGTGATAGAGGGGCCGCAATCACCCAGGATCAACTACCAGTCATGGTAAACAGGATTGTCCATTGGAGCTATGAACACCGCCTGCACCAGATTGAGAGCATGCTGGCCAACCTGGTGGAGGAGGCTTGCCCTAGAGACCAGCCATTAGCACAGCCACCCTCTCGGCAGTGAGGAACAGTGTCGACTGTCCCATGGGTGAGGATGTGAGTCATGCTGCTGCCCTCTGGAGGCATGTATGACTTGGATTCTACAACACCCTCCTCATCCAAGGTGTTTAACACCCTCATGTGTCACACACCACCCATGTCTGCTGTCTTGTCTGTCTTGTCTGTCTGAAAACACATCCTCTCCTACCCAACTTACCTCCCCACAAGTACCTATGTCCCTTCACCTACAATCCACTCTCACCTTAAAAAAAATGGGCACCTGTCCCAAAAAAATATAATCACATACATAGCTCTCCATGTCACACTCGTGTCCACTGGACACCACTCATCTGCTCTAATTGACTTGATAACACAGTCATGTTGTCCTCACCTGTCCCTTTGTGGTTTGAGAGTCCAAATTAATTTATAAAATCTGTCAAAATTCACAGCTGTTGCTGTAAAGATATGGATAGCTATCACTCTTTCCTACACCTTCCTGCATATCCCTAACTGCCTTTCACTATGTTTTCCCCCCTGCTTGCCCATATTTCACCACTTTCCTATCACCCCCTTTTTCTTTTCTTTATTTTTTTAGTGCAGATTATTGTGGAAGTAAGTGAAGAAGCATGGTGTAGCGGATCTATATCACTTCAACGAAATGGCAGAAGTTCGAACACCATATATTCGAACTTCTAACCTCAAAGTGCAAAACCATCAAAGGCTTAGAACAGCAATTTTTTTCCCCAGGGAAAAAAATTGCTGTTCCAAGAAACATACACACAATGCATGCACACCAAAAAAACAGCAATCCACACACATACACTTAAAATCCTACATCTAACCCTACACAAAACTGTACATACACTACTATCTATCCACTTAACTTAACCCAAACCCTAACCCTAAGGTCCGTCACTATCGCACACTCACCTGACCCGCTCCCTAACCCTAACTCAACTATCCCACCCTAACCTTAAAGTCTGTCACTATCGCACACCTACCTCACCCGCACCCTAACCCTAACTCACCTATCCAGCCCTAACCCTAAAATCTGTCACTATCACAAATCCACCTCACCTGTGCCCTAACCCTAACTCACCTAACCCATGCCCTAACCCTAATGTCTGCACAATCTTACCTGAACCCGGCCCGTAACTTTCCACCACAGTGCTTAAAATTGCAAAGCCACAGAAACGGCCCATCAAATTCTTTCCCTGGGAAAGAATTTGGTGTTCCGCGGCTTCGCGATAATCAGTTTTTGAACTTCACAGTTCGAACATATGGTGTTCGCACTGGTGAAGTTTCAACGAACTGATAGGAACCCAGGTGTGGCACATGGTGTCACTTCACTTAGCTATGCTTAAATGAGCTTTAATGATTAAATGTGTTTATGACATTGTTAGACAGATGTACAAAATAAATACCTCTGCCAAGTTTTGAATCCAGGCCCTTCTCACCTACAGCATTAACTCACCATGCCACAAAGACATGACTTAAAACAGCTGTTTCCAGCAAAACATACTGATTGCCACTTACGGTCATCAGGCATGTAACTGAAATAAAAACTAATGAGAAAAATGGGAATGTACCTTAGACTGTGGTGCAATAATACACCACTAGACAGCCAAATACATAATAATGGATGTAACTGAGGCCTGTGATAACAGGTATATGTTCCCTTTTATCAGCAGCTTGTGGAAAAACACTTGCCCTGGTGCAGAAATACAGCCATATAAAGCCATGCACATACTGATGGATGTAGAAATGTTTGTCACAGCCTACATATGTGCACAAATATCTTGCAAATTTACGTGCTTCTGCAGTGATTCAGTAGTGCAGTCTGTTAAATGCCTTGTATACAGCACATTTTGCTATATTTTGACACACACAGTCCTGGCTTCAAATCCAGTTTTGTGTTGCAGTTCAATTGCATTATTATGAAGACAGAAAGTAATGACTGAGTCATGCAATCCTAATCCACACAGGTTATTGCTAGTTAATGAGCTGCTCCCAGTTTTGAAAGTCAGAGCTAGGGACATACTGCACATATCCTTATAGCCTAACTATATGTTGCCTACTACTCTATTATTGGCACCATTGCATAACAGACATACCTTAATCACATGCCTCAATTGGACTGTACAGGGTACCCTAACCATGACTGTGCCATAATAACAGGGCTGCCACAGCTGCCACAGTTGCACATACAGCTTGCTGTCCTCAAAATTGTCTACACTCCCCCCTATGCACCCTAGGCTGCAGCAGTAGCTGCAGCCTGTAGCATATACAGCTGTATGTAAAGGTAGCTGCTACAGAACAACCATACCTCCCAACCCCTAGAACAAGGGATCCAGACACAGCCATATGTAATGGGGGGCCTAAGGCCCACAAATAGGGACATGTGTAATGGTTGGCCCCTACAAAGATGGTAGGCTGAAAGAATAACAGCTATTGCATTAGCATGCATATTGCATGGTATGAAGTCTGACACTCAAGTGTGTCTCTTATTCACCTCAACCCACAATGTTTACCAGTGACCTGCCAGATGACCACAATGTCATGGGACACTGACTACAAACATGAGGCAAAACTGTGGATATACTCCATAAATCTCTACAGTTGACAGTTATAGTACCTACCCTCTGTGATGCTGTACTCTCCACACCTCAGTAATTTCCATCTTAACAACTAAGAAAGGAGCTCAGTTCTACATGAAGGTCTTATATATTGCACTGTAGTGGCATGTCATTGGCCAATGATAGTGCAATTCAGCTGTTTTGGCTGCAATTAGTAATTCTAAGCCACAGATTGGTGCAGAGGCAATTACCTGCTAATGAGCAGTACCTTAAAAAGGCAAGCAGCTGCTTATGGGGAACAGGTCTGTATGAGTCTTAACTCACGCGGAGAGTGTATTTACAAAAGATTACCAGAAGCGAAGTTCAAAAAAGGAGTATTGCACTTCACCAAGTATGTAATAGATTTCTCCATATAACAGAATGCAGATGGGGGGATGCAGGTATGGGGAATAGAGATTACAACAGTAAGTCTGTCTTAGATCTATGGTAATGACATGTCAGTGATACTCTGTTGTCCTACACCTACAGGCATGCCTCTCAACTGTCCCTGATTTTCAATCACATCTCAGCTCTGCCCCTGTCAATCTCTCCTACAAGGGTTGACTGTTATAGAAAAGCTAGTACATTGCGACAATGAGTAAGGGTGTACACTCCTGTAACATCAAACAATGTACTGTTATTCACCTCCTTCATTCAGTCACTGTCTCACATACATAGTTCTAACATTTTAAAAGTGTCCCTAAATGTCCCTGATGTACTCTGGCTAAGCCCCAATTCTGTTGACATATGTGCATGTCTGGTTGACAGCTATGCCTAACATAACTGTCAACCCCTTACAGCATGCAAGCAGGGAAAAACCATAATTTATGGGGGGACAAATGCCCAAATACAACTACAGTGTTTAAATATTTGTTAGAGATCCACAAGTTTGTGTGAAACTGACCAAAACTATGAGGCAAACATCCCGACATTCTTCAAAATCTGTATAGTTGAGAGGTATGATGTCTACAGGGAACATATCCTACAGCAGGTTTGCATTGTTTTCTGTCATTGTGGCACACTGGTGTTGCTGGACTGTCCCCATTTAGTTGCAGTAATAGCACATTGTTAATTGTCTGGCAGTGGCCATATGACATTCAGTGGGTGTTTGCCCATAGTGGACACACCACAGTAGACTGTAGTTCTGAATGTTGAAATATACAGCAGAATCTATGATGGCACACAGGGACATACCCCAGTATTGCTATTATCTTGGTGGTATCCACACATGTCGAGTGTTGCCAGACTGTGGGGTATGACGTATGAGAGAGCAGTGGGTAGTGCAGGCCATTATGGGTGTGCTGGGATCTGTACATAGTGGATGTCCACGAATCTGGTCCTGTAATGTGTTCCCCTTTTGTTGTCTTTCAGGAACCATGTACCATAGGAGACATGCCCCCTTCACAGATGTGGAGAATGACATAATAGTGGATGTAATAAGACACCACTATCAGATCTTGTTGTCCGGGGGAGGCACAATCAGGAGCAGTGGGCAGCATTGTGAGCAGACCTTGTGTGGGATGTCAATCAGATTGGCCAACAGGACAGGACCTATGAAAAGGTCCGACATTGGGCCACAGACATGCTGAATGCTGCACCATTAAGGGCAGCTGCTGTTGCCAGGGATCGTGCTGCCACTGGTGGGCAGCCTGCAACAGAACAATCACTCTCAGCCACAGAGGAATTCCTGGTGTACCTAGGAACACACAACAGTTCCCAGGTATACATAGGTTCATAGGTAATAGGTATGTATTAGGCTATCTGCCCGAGGGCATATATAAGCCTAGTCAGAATGTGTTGGCTTTCCCCACCCCCTTAGATTAGTTCCCTGTGCCTCTGTCCAGCAGAGCCATTAGTTCCCTGTGCCTCTGTCCAGCAGAGCCACTGCAGTGATCCCCAGGTTATAGGTTCATAGGTAAGTACTAGGCTATCTGCCCGAGGGCATACGTAAGCCTAGCCAGAATCACACCATACATCGTGGAGGTTGGTGCCACAGTGTCCACAGTAAAAGAGCATCCAGTTAAGCTTACTATGTTCACCAGTATAGGTTCATAGGTTCATACTAGGCTATCTGCCCTGGGGCAATTATAAGCCTAGCCCGATTCTGTATGGCTTACGCCACCCCTTGATTTGAGTATACTGTGCCCTTTTTAAGGTTTAGTTTACTGTGCCTCTGTCTAATAGTGACACAGGAGTAATGCCTGGGACAAACCTACAATCCCCCATCCACCTATCGAGATTCTTCTTGAAGAGATTCAGTGAGGTGCTCTGCCTCACATAAACATGAATTCTATTCCAGAGTGAAGGGAGCCTCTGGGTTATGAACCTGTCCCTCCAGCAAGTTCTATTTATTTCTGTAATGAGGTTCAAGTCCCTCGAGCGTGTGGCTCTAAGGGATTTAGATTTACTGAGATGGAGCATGTCCATTAATTCTGGATTTGACATAGCTTTGTATGTCAGGCATAGATCGCCTCGAAGTAGGCGGTATGCAACTGAGTAGAGCTGGAGTTTTTTTAACCGAGCAGCATATGGCATCTGTTTGAGACCCTTGATCCTCTTGGTGAGATACATTTGGGGTCTTTCTAATTGCTGCAGGTGTCTAATAAGTATAATAAGTATAATACTCTATCAGTCATTGTGGCAGGCTGTACATAGCTGTACATGGGTGTTAGGTCTATATGCATGGGGGGTTAGGGTTTATGCTCAGTTGTGCACACATACTCAAAATGTCATCAATAAAGCCAGTATCACAGTAGCTACTGTATATGTGGATTTACGCACACATTACCCTGTAGAGCTGCAACCTTTAGTGGTGCTGACAATGCCTCTCCCTCACCTTTTCATAGGTCCATCAGGTGTAGCCCAAGTCTGTGGTCGTGTACCTGGTAAGCATGATACTGTTTTTTACGGATCATATATACCCTATGAAAGTTAAGTGCTGCCGTATTGCCCTATGTACAAATGTTGTGTTTAGCCAGAGTAGAATATTTGTATGTTCCATTCTGGAACAGTTAACTACAGTTCATAGACTGGTTAGTCACAGGTGTGTGTTTGAATGACCATCAACATGTCTGCACTTATAGTTATGAGGGTAACACAGCCTGGTATACATGAGGAAATTACTCCAAGATGCCTGTTCAAGCACAAAAGGGAGATGATACATACTTGAGGCAGTGACACTAGTATTGGCATATCATTCTTGAGATAGGTGTGCTGAGTTTTATGTGCAGTTCTATCATGCATAGTGTCATATTGCATACCTTACAGGCAGATTGCACTGGCAACTTTACTTGGATGTGGCTGAAGTGCATTCTATAAAGGGCTTGACTTGTATGTGCATGTTGGTGTGTGGTTGTCTGTTGTGCATGGGAGTGGAGATGAGAAGATGTGAAAATGGTAATGCAGTTGTGCATCCTCATTTGTATGAGTCTGTGTGGATTACCATACATAAACGTGCAGGTAGTAATGTATTGCTTTTGTCTTGGTTTCCACAGGTGACTGGGGGGGGTTGGAGTCTGTCCCCCCTCACAACCTTATGCCACTGTCTAATCAGATTCTGATGATGATGGTGGCCAACATGAGGCACAGGTGGGGTTGTTGGGGGCTAAATCTGTCCCAGATGCTGACATCCTTTGTCTGCCCCCATTGTCACTGCACACAGTCAGTATGCCCACACATACCCAGTGCCCAAAGGTCACAGATATTGGACAGTCAGAGGGTTATGACATTGAATAGGACAGTGTGGCAACTATGGCATCAGTTAGTGTAGACACTGACCATAGCCAGACAGCTGGAGAGGTCTCACACAGGCCGACTGACAGGGGTGCTCATAGGAGGACTGCTGTCTATTCACCACCTGTTGCAGGTGTCACATCACAGGTCACTCGTCACATATTTTGGGCCATCATGGGGGCACAGGCATGTTCTGAGCACAACACCAGATGGATGCTTAGGGTTATGAATGCAGCACAATCTGACATCTGTGATTACTTCCACAACATTGGGGACACCCTGGATTGGTTCACTGATGCAGTGGACAGAAGGTAAGCTGAGACACTGTCTGTCTTGGACCACACATTGTGCTAGAATATCTGGTTCAGACACTTGGACGTGGGTCAGCAACACCATCTGCTGACAGTCCACCTGGCCATGTGCAGTCATCCTCCCTTAGAGGTAGTACCTCCAGCAGCAGAGAGGGAAGTGTGCTGTCCACACCACAACATGGAAGGCCATGGACACATGGTCCTGGCTGGTCCCATGGAGGACACTGCCCCAGCATTTTACAGTCACTGCTAGGTACTAGCACTACATCTGACCTTGGGCATGGTGGTGCCAGTGCTACTCCTAGCAGAGCCAGTTCCCATGTTTGTGGCCAGAGACAGTGAACTGTCCACTCTGACATATACGGTCCACAGCTGTCCAACATACACATGTGTAGGGCACTGGGCTTCACTGTGTACATGCACACACTCAAACACCACTGTCACATGCAGGTGACCTACAGGCACACATAACACTTTCCATGGCCCATCTAACCCACACCCCTCCTGACTCACACACACACATGCTGTCAACTGTTTGGCACAGCCTAGGCCTCATCACCCCCAAACCACACCCTGTGCATGTGGTGATTCCTGTGCCACATCCCTGCCATTTGTGCCATTGATACAGGGAAATGCTACTATGTGTCATGTGTCATGACTACACATCACACTTTGTGTATCTTTGTTGCATGATGTTGGAATGGAGGTAGTGCTACAGAATGACAGTTGTGTCATGGACCTGGATAAGTTTCTGTTCCAGGAGTCTTAGGGGATAATTTATGGACACACGGCAGCAATACAGTAGCACAGGATGCAATAGCAGAGCAGTAGAAATATGGCAACAGCAAGGTACAGCAGTATATGTGCATGGCTCCCTAGATGCATACTGTATATGTAGAACAGTCAGTCTGTCAGGGATAATGTGGACAGTCAACATATTCTTGCATTCATACTTTCCAATAAGGTCTGCTACTCTTGCTACATGTTACCTGGGTTATCTGAACTTACAAATCTAGATAGTGTGGTGATGGAGTTCACATGTCTACAAATATTCTGTGTCTTGGGTCGGACAGGTGGTGGACATCAGTTATGATTATGTATTGGAGGGCAATTTAGGGCCAGCAGCTACTCACAGGGCCAAAAGGTGCATAACCATTGCACGGAGAGAGCCTATAAGGGCATATCTATAGCACTGCACAGGGATGTATTTACACACACATGGAACAAAGTTGGCTGCTGTGAGCATAGAACCCCTACCTATCTACTATTACACACTATAGCTTGCAGTACTTACTGCATGCACCACAGAGTTTACCTGGTATCAAACTGTCAGCCAGCTCTGTTAAGGTGGATGACAGCAGGCTTTGTAAAGGAGGGCAATGTAGAGGCCAGCTGGTAGTCACAGGGCCATAAAATGAATAACCATTGCACAGAAATAGCCCATATGGGCTAGTCTGTATTGCTGCATGGGGATATGTTTACACATTCACGCACTCACACACACACACACACACACACACACACACACACACACACACACACACACACACACACAGTTGGCTGATGTGAGATTAGAACCCTTACCTATCTACTATTACAAACTATAGCTCTCAGTACTTATCACATGTGCCATGGGTTACATCTGTTTTATATATGATTGCAAGCACAGTACTTGTGGTGTACTCATGGTAGCCTTGTGTTAGACAGCTTCTGTGGTCTGAAGAGTGATATTGCTTGGTATTGTTATTATATCTAGTGTCCTAGGAGTGGGATACCTGTCACTATTCCTGCTATGTGTGTACAAATAGCAGTATGTCCATATGTGGCTGGTTGCAGATTGATAGGCTAACATGTGGCCAGGGACAATATGGCCTGTCCAAGGCATGCGTTGAACCATTGTACGGTACATCACCTGCTCACCTGTGTCTGTCTACAAGTAACATTCCACAGGCACAAGGGGTCTGTGGGTGAGTGGATTATGTACCGTCGTGACCTTGGTTTGGTTTCTTTGAGCAACTGTCTTGATGTGTGAGTGCAAATAACCTCAGCATTCTGTGGGTATGTGGGGAAAACGATACATCCACACACACACACACACACACACATATATATATATATATATATATATATATATATATATATATATATATATATATATATATATATATAGATGTATAGATATAAATGTGTATAACAGGGATGTCTCTATAAATGTTGCTGTGTGTCTACATTATGTATATGAGTTATGTAGATATCTGTAGAGAGTCTATGTATCATTGTAATATAGATAGCTATATATAAATATATCAGTATTATATGTATATGGGGTATATATGGATAGATACACTAAGCCAGAAGGGGATAGGGTCAGACTGATATGTATAGGTAACTGTCTGTATGTACAGCCATATTTCCACATATCAGCTCTTTGTGAGGAAGAAGCAACAGACTTGTGCTCAAGTTAGCTAACTGTAGGAACATGTCCAGTGACACTGTCAGTACTTACAAGGTGACTCCAAGCCAGAACTACCTGCACTCCAGGCCAAGATTTTGTACGCCACAGACATTGGCAACTGCACCTGTTTCAGCAGTACAGCACTTCTCTGAGACTGTCTACTGCACTCCCCGGCTATGAGCTGTAATAAATATGTGACTGGGGTACATAATGTAACACCACATACAGGGTGACAGTCTGCATACCTCTCGCTGTACATGTTTTTTTCATACTGTCCAGCATTTCACCCCATATGTCTGGCCTGTTCCTCATACATTTGTGGTATTCCAGTAAAATGCTGTATAATGCAGTCAGTGAATAGTACTAACTACAGACAAACATTTGAGTGTTGGACTTTATATATTTCAGATATTTTGTATTGATGCAACTAGATTTTATGCTAGCCACCTTCTAGGTTAATCAGATCATCTGAATGCCTGTCTCTAGTTTTGGCCCTTTGTACCACCATTCTCTCTGGCTTTGTCCAGCTTTCATGCATTAACTGATTGAGAGGTATGACAGTCTGTGGGAACACCACCATACAACTAAATCACATGCAAAAGATATGGATACTGCCAGATTCAAACCATCAACACCATCACTCATGCTAATGTCCCTAGCCTACTGAGTCACACAGGCTATCAGACAGGGATGTGTCATTCATCACACAATCAATGGCATACAGACATACATTGTCACCCCTGCATTACATGAGACATAGAATGTGTGGCCAAGTTCTATGTCACAGCCCTGGAATTGGCTGGTCTGCTGTTATATCATTGAAGATTTACTGTTACAGCAGTTGTGTGGGTACTCTGATGTGTTGGGGGTGGAGGACGAACAGCCCATACTCTGCTGGCATAGACAGTTGTGGGATTGTCATGTAATCCCACTGTTTGCCATCTCCCTTGACTAATGTAGTGGATGTTTCAGTCATGTGGCCTAGTGCATATTATGGAACACATACTATTGGACAGAGTACCTGTTGTCCCAAGTGGCTCTTAGAGCTCTCCAAGTAGCCCAGTAGCCCACTATATTCCCTTGTATACATGTGGCAAGTCCATACATATGCTAGTATAGTCTGTACCAAAAGATTGAAGTCCCAGAAAATTTTGTTGCAAGAATTATTTCACTTTTGTGCATAATTAAACTGCCTGTAACATTGTATTTTCTTAACATTTGCTTATATTTCTGACTTTTTCTGACTCTGTTTAGTAACACTGGCTATTTTCTCTGTAAAAAATATAATCATTGGTACTTCTGTCTTACCCATCTTATAGATCGCTGAATATTTTCTGGGATGAACTTCTCTTGTAAAGTCTGTGCAACAACTTTCTAGAAATAAACTTACTGATGTTAAAATAATAAAACAAAATGGCACATAGTTTAAATATTTTTCAGAATAACATATTTCTTACTTATTCATTTTCATTGTGAGTTTTTGCTCAGTTACAAACTTGATTTTGGTGAAACTCTGCAATAAAAGCAAAGTAGGCAAATAATCTTTAAAATTCTCTCTATATATATATCTACGTATCAATCTATTTAAAGTATGTATGTATCTTTGGTTAACTGGGTTACTCATACTAAGGGTTATTCATACTAAGCATAACCTATTTTTAGGGAAAAACTAAAGTGGCATTCATATAGTTTATTCAGTTCATATATTTTGAGTGAACTCAAAAATAGTATGCTGGGGAGTTTAAGTCCACCAAAGCATGTATCGCAGGTGTACAAAAGCATGAGTCCACACTAATGTGGAAAAGTGGAAATTACAAAATTCAGTCTAGACAAAGTTGGGGATATTATGAAGAGCAATAAGGTTTCTAAAGTATTTTGAATGATAATCACATTTCCTTCACTTTCTGATCCTTCTCCTGCATCATGAAAATAGTCAGTGGGAAGGGCCATTAGTGGATGAAGGCTTAATAGTTATGGGGGTTGCTGAAAAATCAATTATTCACTGTTTCCTGGATTAATAAGTAAAACATACAGTTAAAGGCATAGTTCTAGCCAAATATTGTTTGGTTCAACTTGTTATTTCTAAGCAGCATGTTACACTACATTAGCACTATTCACTTACATATGTTGTAATTAACAAATTTCCATAAAACCAATAAAAAAGTGCACTACGAGATGCAAATTCTTAATATGATACACTGGCTGGAATTCACCAAACAACATAGACCCATATTTTGGACCCTTCCTAATGACACCAGAAGCTAAGCCAGCTGGTGAAGCCAGTAATTTTTTGTCCATATTACAGTTTCAGTCTCAGTGACCACTAAGGCTTTATAGTCTCATATTCATCTGTGTTAAGGCCACACCACTGTGAGTGGATGCTCACCCAGGATGGAGGGGTCAATGTTGTTTGGTCGAAAACACATTTGGTCGAAACTGACTTCACTAAGCACGCTTGACTGAAAGCTCACGTCACTGAAAACTCATTTGGTCGAAACTCATTTAGTTGAAAGTGATATATGGCCTTTTCCCCACTGTAGTGCGATCCTGAAGTTAGAATATAAAGTAGGGGGTTGTGGGGGGCACATAGTTTAAGTTTATATTGTCTTGTGGAAAGAGTTGTTCATTGCACTTGTCAATATATATATGTCTATGGTTTAAAAGATTTAATATAGGTGGGGGCTACACCCCCCACATCCCCCAATGTGGGGGGGCTGCTCCCCCACACCCCCCTTACTTTATATTCTAACTCCAGGATCACACTACAGTGGGGAAAAAGACATATATTACTTTCGAAGAAATGAGTTTCAACCAAACAAATTTTCAGTCAAGTGAGCTTTCAGTCAAGTGTGCTTAGTCAAGTGAATTTCGACCAATTGTGTTTTTGACCAAACAAAGTAGATCCATATATATATATATATATATATATATATTTATCAGCTTGGGAGGAGATGGCAGACAGTCTTAACTACTTCTCCAGGTATGGGCTGCACCTATCTCCACAAAGCTTTCATATATTAGCTAAAACTTTGTCCACTCCCATAGTGCCTTTTTTAGGTCATATCAGGCTTCAAAAGCTTCTGACTTAATAAAACAAAATCCAATTAATAAAACAAAATCCAATCAGCAGAAAGGTATTGGTGCGCAATGCTGGCAGCCTCAACAAAAACACTACATCCAGGCACTGTTTAACCTGGAATGCATCGATATATATGCATCATCATGGAGACCTGGCTCAAGACCATTGACAGTAACCCATCACTACAGGGTTTCTACATCTACCACACATTCAAGGGCAATGCACTAGATAAAAGCACTAAAGGTGGTACTGTCTTTGTATTATTAAAAGAAAATATTACCTCAAGGCTCGTTAGATACTGTAATGATCTGGAACTCCTCCACATCCAACTTACCATTAACACAACCTCTTATCATATCCAAGCTAATTATAGAACCTCCTCTATGTCACCCCTGGCCCATACCTCCTACCTGATTTGCATGGCATCCCAATGCATTAGAACAAACACCATCCTCTTAATGGACTTCAGCTACTCATCCATCAACTGGGAGACTTATCATCCCATAACTGCTATATCCAGAGATTTCTGGATTTTAATCTCTGAACCAGTTAGTCCACACCCCAATTTAGGGAAACAAAATTTTGGACTTGATCCTCACCAATATATGACACTTCTGTTTTCCACCAGTTGTAACTTCCTCCCTCATAAAATCACACCATGAATCAATCACATTCATCATGACAATGAAGCATGAAGCATCCTCAAATACCTCTAAATTCAGGGATTATGTGGAGGCTAATCTACAAAAACTGATTGGCTAACAACCTGGCTAAATTCAACATCGCCTTCTAGCCTAATGACCCCAATGTATATGCAGAATCCTTTCCTGCCAAATCGGATGCATGTCTGAATAGCTGCACAGATGCATCTGTTCCCCTCTAAAGCACATGCAATGCAAAATTTAAAAATAACCCCCATGATGTAACCCAAAATTTAACAATCTATAAAATAAAAGACAAAAACTCATTGTATGCAATAATACATGTAACTCTCATAATGTCAAAAATGCTCTTGGTAAACGTAACAAGGAACTCCAGTCCCTGATCAAATTAACCAAAGCTAGAAATGAGGTAAAAATAGGCACCCAGACAAAAAAAAAGGAATCATAAAGCCTTCTTTAACTATGTTAGAAACCTGAGAAACAATTACCCATCACAGCCCAGAGCCAGTTTTAGATTATATCACATAGTCACCCCCAGAGGACAAGGTCAGTTTAAATATGTTAAACAATGCTGTTTTAATTTGTATATCTGTATGAAAACATTTACTTATTTATTTTTCTTTCCTCTCCTAACCCAGGACTGTCATTGACAAGCAGCAATAAGTTCCAGCCATCCTTTCCATCACCACCACAAATGTCAACTTCAAAATGATGTGTAGCTGTCAATATTTATAGGTAGACAAAGTTACAAAAATGCAATGTGATGCATTGAGGGAGGTGTACTTTGCTGCACCATTGTAGCTGTTGTTATTTATGCTTCAGGGGATTGGAGTAGGACTGCAACATTATAGTTCTTACAACACATCACAACTGTTTCTTTTGACATATCTCTAAAAGGAAAAAAAAGCTCACAGCTGACCATGGCATCATGTCCAAATTGTAAAGTTTGCTTTATGGCTGCTGCTAATGTGTGATCATGCCATGCTGAGTTCACAGAATGAACTAGTAGCAAAAATAAGACACTTTTATTTTACATACTATTTACTATTCTTTATTTTTCCAGGGACTATTCCAGGGACTGAGACACTCAACAGGGCACACAATTTTCCAGCTGGGAAATATGCCTCTGTGTGCCCTGGTGTAGCTCTGCCCCTGCCTGGTGTATCCTTCTACATACAACCGTGTCATACATGGAGGTGATCACAGTGTTGTGTGGCGGTTGTAAGAACATAGGTTCCTGCAACATAGTATTGACTGGCCTACTGAAGTCTGTGGTGACACCTACACAGCTTGTATGCACAAGGAGTGAGCACGTGGTGGAACATTACAATGTACATAGTCCTCACCCGGATACAGAAGTACATGGCACTGTGCCATGCTTCCCTTTGAGTGGCTATGATACCCAACTTTCACTGGCAGAACATCTTGCAAGTGGACTATATTCAGTTCATGGTCCTGCAGTCACTCACTATCTCTGCCAAGGAGATGTCAAGTCCTAGTGCAACAAGCCAGTAGAATAGCCAGAGGTTGCAACCACATAGTGGCATCCACACCATTGCAGGAATAAATGGTCTTTGACACAGAATGGCCATCGCTTTGAGACCACTATCTATGCCCCCACTGATATCCCTCACCAGATGTGTGCAGATAGATATGTGTGCACATGATGATGGCTGTGACCAATTCTGCTCTCCTAATCTGCGGCATACATGGGAATGTCTGATGCACAGTCTGACTTGGCCATGTACTGCATGCTCTGCATGCTTCATGTCTGATCTGTACAGCACTGCACTGTCACTTTGTTCCCATCAGTACCCATAGTTCTGCACTAGATATCATTCCTTAACCTGCACCACTGCATTCTGCAGCCATTTCTTTCTGGGAGTGGCTGTGCATCTGCTAATTGCTGTTGTTTCACCACACTTTCCTTCCATGCTGGCTATGTGTGTGCATGGCCTGACAGTACCAGTATCAATGGGCTACCCTGCCTGTCTCCTCACCATCATCTTGTGCATTATGTAACATGCAAAGTGCATCTTGCAGGCCTTAGTACAGCCATACTAGAGTGCCTCCCCAACACAAGTCAGGCAATGGAATGGGTCTTTGATCAGACCAAACAGACAGTCTATGATATTGTGGGTTTGTGTATATGGGGTGCTATACTGAAGTGCAGCTACACTCTTTTTACAATTTATGAGAATAATTATCCAGGTCAAGTGAGGGGAGAGGCTAGTACTTTTGGATATAGTATAAATGTTGCTGTATGCATTCTCCCTCTCTCTCTTTTTTTTTTTTTACAACTATCTATCTGCACTGCCTGCCAACCATTGGACCTCAAACCCTCCTTCAATAAATCAGCCATTTATTTCTCAGAGATTCAACTAACAGAGGTTCATAGGTTTACTAGGCTAATGATCACATTGACCTTTTTAAGCCTAGCCATGCATCCCAAATCTATGACAAGTTTGGAACCCTTGATAAATGTAAGCAGAGGCTTGGGAGATGAAACATTTACATGCATGGGCCTGGGAGATGAACCATTTACAGATTGCCTGTGTCCATTAGAGCCATAGGTGCCAAGCCAGGGATGAATTTCTTGTCCAAGTTACATTTGAATTGGGTTAGGGAGGAACTCTGCTTCATGTGGATACAGAGCCTGTTCCAGAGATGGGGTAATCTCTGGGATTACATACCTGTCTCTGCAGCAGGTCCAGTTTATATCACAGGCAAGGTTTAAGTTTTCAGGACAAGTAATTTTGGTGCTGTTTGTTTGGTGGATATGCAGGAGAGCCATCAGAGTGGGGTCTGATAATGCCCTGTATGCTAAGCAAAGATCTTCCCTCAACAGGTGGTAGGAGACAAAATACATATCTTCCTCAAGGTGATCAGTAGGGATGGTTCAATGTTTTTTTTTCTCATCCCTAAACTCCTGCATACCAGACAAGGCACTTGGGGGGGGGGGTATGCAATGGGATGACTTCTGCAAAATGTAATCCCTCCAAGCAACTCCATATCTCACCCCACAGCATGAATGCTGTTTCATTTTGTCCATCAGAGAGTTCAAACTGTTCTGTTTGCCTCCGAGTGAATGCTAACCTCCCTTTTCTGTGGGAGAGGCAAGAGGACCATGCACTTTCACTAATCCCCCTCCTGCCTGGCTCTTTTAATGCCAAGACCACTAATCAAACCCCGGTCAGCTGGGTCATAATCATGGTTTCATTTTTCTGCTCAATGGAGCCAGGCTTACATGCAGCCACATACGTTAACATTAGCCACAATGTCTGTATTTACAAATTAGATGACCCTGTGGACTGTCACTATGTAGGAAATAGCATTACTAATGGAGATATGTGCCATATTGGCATGATAGATTCATATCCTAATTTATACCATGACCCCCCATTAATATTCCAAAATGTGCACACTGATTGGCCAGCGTGCACATTGTAAATCGACTTATACTAATGGAAAAAGGTCCGGTCGCCCAGACTTTTTCCATTAGTATAAGTCTTTTTTAAAACACTGTCTCGCTATGTTAAAGGAGTTTAACATAGCGATGCAGGTTTAAAAAAAGCAACGGAGATCTCTGTTGCTTTTTTTAAAGCTGTTTCGCTATGTTAAACTCCTTTACCATAGTGGCACAGTGTGTAAAAAGCAACAGAGATCTTGCTTTCTCCGTTGCTTTTTTTTTTAAACCTGTCTCGCTATGTTAAATGGGTTTAACATAGTGAGACAGCTTTAAAATAAGCAACAGAGATCTCCGTTGCTTATTTTAAAGCTGTCTCACTATGTTAAACCCATTTAACATAACGAAACAGTTAGTAAAAAGCAACGGAGATCTTGCTTTCTCCGTTGCTTTTGCCCACAGCTCTGATGTACTGCGTATGCGCAGTACATCAGAACTGCCACGGAATACCAGACAGCTGCGGAAGGGCAGCAAGGAGGCATTATACAATGCCATTATTTAAGAAAAGTAATTATTTCTTTTCTTAAATAATGTCATTGTATAATAGCAATAACCCACTTCTGGGTGTGGGTAATGTTGGATTTACCCACGGTTGGCTTTGTTTGGTCCAAACCATGCCAACCATGGGTAAATCCAGCATTACCCACACCCAGGCATGGGTTATTGCTATAGTATCTCTCAGCTGTGGTACAAACGTCTACTACATATCAAGCAAAGTAGCGCCATTGCCACCTTCAAAGTAAACCTAGATAACTGGATGGACAGCCTCAAATTTTCCCCCGGTCTATCTTGTCTTGCCCTCCTTGAGGCTAGAGAGAATATTCAAATAAGTTTTTTTTTTGGCTAGGCTGGTAATGGTCTGCAGTCTGATTACCTACTATTTGCCTATGAACCTATTAATGTATATATGTGAATCATATAAACTGCCAGGGGCCTATGCAGACACATTGGTTATGATCCCATGTGTGTCACACACACACACACAGAATTGTAGCCTTCCTACATGTATGTAGTCTATGACAGCCAGTATCTCAGGGTGGTAGACAGATTTGTAAAAGATACCCACAGTGTTAACTCCTACCTATGATGTGCTAGGAAACTATATATGCTTCCCTAGATAAAAAAAGCATCATGATGGGGAATTCACTAAGTATTTTACTGCAGGGACCTATGAAATATCTATGTCTGCAGCTGGTCTCTGCAAGATCCATGTAGCTAGAATAGAAAGAGTTACACATACCTTGGTCTGCACAGATATTGGAAGTCCATACATTCCTATTGATTCTGTATGTGAGCAACATATGACAACCAGATTGTATAAAATGTCACTGTCTACTCTAAAGCAGCCTATTATGTCTTCATTTATGAAATTATGGTATATAACTCACTGAGAATGCTGCTTACTTTGGCACTATGTACCACCTCTTATGTGCCAATAGCAAACTGCAACACTAAGAACTGCAGGTATGCTACTATGTGAATGATGCTGCTACTAAAAGCATTCTCACTACCTGTATCTCTGGAGTTTTCACTGTGCTTGTCCCTTTTATAGTCATGTGCACCATATTGACAGTTTCCTCCACATACAATCATGAATTGTGACTGTGTTTGCATCACATACATTTGCATACCATTAGGACCACATTCCCTATACCTCTCAACTGTACAGATTTTCGCAGAATGCCCAGAGTTTCTGTGCAGTGTTAGTGCACAATCCTAGTCCCTGGCTTCTCTGTCAGCTCAAAACAATTTCACTATTTTTTTTAAGCAGAATGTTTCTTTAGTCCCTTCTCAAGTAAAACTTTTTTCTATAAAAATTTGAACACGACTTAATTTTACAGATTTATCCTAAAGTTTTCCATAAATTACAATGTTTAAGTTATTTTTCTTTTTATCATAAAAAAATCCAGCTATATTTATTAGTACTACAGGAGCTCTTTTGAATTACATCATGGAACTCTTTTGAATTACATCATAGGTGAGAGGAAGTCTGCTGTAAAAGAAAACAACCATTCAAATTATTGACCTTGGCAGAGCTTTGATGTACTAGTTACAACCGGGATGACCCATGGAAGTTATATGTGGACTTTTCCAGCTTAGACAGCTTTCCTTTTCTGACTCTTGTCAAGGTTATACCCTTTGAAAATCCTTACATATATCACAAGTTTACATATTTGCTAAGAAATCCTGCTTGTTTGATGTTTCAAATAAGCATACACATCCATGTCTGCCATATGTAATGGTATTGGAATGGTGATAGCTACGTGTGTGCTGTGCATTGAGCACTGCATTATTGATGAGCAAACAGACACAGTGCTCTGCTGTCTGTTTGAAGGATTTAATGAAGACCTTGGAGTAGCAGTTTTCTGTTACATGCCAAAGATGAGTCAAAGCCCTGCAAATACTGAAAGAAGTAAACAGTAGGCAACAGTTTTGGAGCATAACAGTCTTTAAGTTATAGACCAGTCTATCATAAACTGTCCAAAATCTTTAATTTGCCTCTGTCTATTTTGTGAGTTAATCTTTTTTTTTTTTTTTTAGAGTGTTGGAAGAAATTCAAAATTTAATTATATCTCTTTTGAAAAAAATGTAAGCTTATTGAATGTTTCTGTAAAAACTACTTCAGTAAGCTATGATAAAGTATTTCTACTTTGGATAAGTGCTTTTCAGAGCAAAGGCCTCTAATAGCGACTCAGTACCATACCTACTCTACTGAGCCATTATTTTGCGACAATGAAGCACTTGCCCTCTTTAGTGAGTCTGGCTTTTTGGTTTGGTTTGATTACACTATAATAATGTGGGTTTTTTTCATACATTTTTTCACCAGCTTCTCTACTTGTTCACAAGGGCCAAAGGACCTGCTATAAGACTCCTCCAGGGTTAGTCCAACCCAAGTCTTGGGCCAGTGAGGAGAACAGGAACACTGGTACATCTCCATGGTTCTGCTGGGGAATGTGACCTAACCCCCACTCCCTGTATTAGCCTTGTGAGTTCTATCTGCATATAGGAGGTGCATGCATATTTCCATTCATGAACAACCACCCGACCAAGCGGTATACATCTTGTAGCGTTGTGCTTCCAGGATCATAATGCTGCTATTGCAGTAAGCTCAGGAGGCCTCCCAACAAGATGGGCAAGCCAACATCAGCCACCTATTCTCATTCTCCCCCATGGAGTCCCTCTGGTGTTTGAGCCACTGGTAAACATAGTTTATATTGAGCATTGTAAAGGCTTTATCTTTCTGAGCTCCAATGTTTGTGCTAAAACAACATGATGGTTTTAAAAAGGAAAGTCTGTAGATAGCTTTATCTGTATGTTTCTGAATTTTTACTAGTATCTTACTTGAGTCGTTTAAGAATCTACTTTCAGATGTGTTACTTCTTTCCACCTTTACTTTATATGCTCTCTCTTAAGATAATGAAAATAAATCCTTTAATAAGCCAAATATTTCAGCAATCAGGCCAAATTTCCCTTACAGTATACTAAGCAGTAGGTATAGTGAAAATGTGTATTCTGCCTATCAAGCTGCTTGTGTATTCTGCCTGTCTGTCTGCTTGATTTCATTATAAAATTGTTTGTGTTATTATATATATATATATATATATATATATATATATATATATATATATATACATACATAATATTTTATATTATGTTTGTGATTGACCTCATCAGAAACAATGATGAGGGGGCATACAGAGAGGAAGTGAATCAACTCACCAGATGGTGCACAGACAACAATCTAGCACTAAATGTTGACAAAACAAAAGAAATCATTGTTGACTTCAGGAGGAAGCAAAGGTCCCACACACTCATCATCATCAGTGGTACGGCAGTGGAAAGGGAAAAAAGTATTAAGTTCCTGGGGATGCACATCTCAGATGACCTAAGATGGGTAACAAACACCTCCAGCCTTGTAAAGAGAGCACAATAACGTCTCCACTTCCTCCGGGGACTGCACAGAGCACACCTCCCCTCCCACATCCTCATGACCTTTTACAGGACCACATTCGAAAGCATACTAACAACGACACAGTCTGATATGGAAACTGCTCATATGTAGATCACAAGGTATTAGAGAAGGTTGTAAAGCAGGCCAGGAAAATCACAAGATCAAATCCCCAGTCTTTACAGGGCCTTTACTCTTGCAGATGCTATGGGAGGGTTGTGAAGCTGATAAGGGACAAATATCATCTTGCACATAGACTATTCCACCTCCTGCATTCAGGGAAATGATACAGAAGCATCAGGTGTAGAACATCAAGATTCAGGAATAGTTTCTTTCCACAAGTGATCAGACTGTTGCACAACCTTAACAATGTCAACCCTCCCTCAGTTCATGAGAACACCATAAGTGCAATATGATAACCTTCACTGTTGTAGAATTAAATTGTTCTATTTATCTAAGTTACGCAATCTGAACTAAATTATTACTTACACAAGTACGAGAACTGTGAATTGTTCTGTGCCACTATCCTATCTTAAAAATGGTGGTGGGTAAGTTATCTACGTGTGTATTTATATCTGTACTCTCTAGAACTTCTACTGTTATATGCTTCCTTCACCCTCTTGTGAAAAGTGTTTTCAATGCACACAAGCCTGAAGTAATGAAATTTCATTCAGTGATACAGTGTATTTGTTGATCTGAATGACAATAAAGTTTACTTTGACTTTGATTATATTTCTAAGATTTATGATGAACCAGTCCAGTTTTAAGGGGTCATCTATTTATTTCCAATATTTATATAAAATGAGATTTGCAAATAACTCTGTGCACAGATTTATGAATTTTGCCCCATAGCACTTGGTTCTCTGGTTCACTCCCCAGGTAAGGTGCCTTCTGTAGAGTCTGCTAGTCACATGGGTAACCAGATGGGATTCCTTGAGGGCTCCACTTTCCTCCTGTATCTGAAATATGTGTGAATAGTTGAAATTAAGCATTCAGATTATCCAGAACTGTGTGTGCTGTGTATGGGTATATCCTGATATAAACCGATACCAGTTCTCCTGTGTCCTTGAAATGAACAAAGTTACTACAGAAAATAACATGCTCATGTTTTTGGAAGGCTGTTCTCTGCTGGATCCTTTGTGCATCTGTTTGGGGACTTTTGCATTCTTGTTTCATGATATAATTCACATTTCTAGAACTGATATTTGAAGTCATCTAAAGATGTGTGCTATTGTCAGCCACACTTAAAGCATCTCATTTTAATGCTAACTTCCCATCCTTTAATGACATCACTCCTTTTCTCCTGTTTATGCTTCTGACTGCTGCTTTTGTGTCTATCAAAACAAAACTCATTACTGCTGTTTCTTATTTTGCATATAATTATTTGGTTCTTTACTGCCAGGTAATAATTTCCCCAAGTTTACTGTCTTGTCCTGGTTCTATACCAGGTCTCACACTATATAAGCTAAACAGCATAACTCTGGCATCCACAAATGCATATGTTATCAAAGATTAACATCCTGCAGCCTTGGTTTACACAGCACTACCTTGATGCCATTGCAAAAGCCAATAAGTTAAGTTTCCCCAAATAATGCTTTCTTATGTTGCAAATAAGATTTTTTGAATTGTACACCAAGTCCTATCATGTAGTCTCCCCTCACACAAGTGTAGTCCGTATCTCCAGAGATTCCATGTTTCTGAATAGTTTATCTTTTTCAGTAATAAAAATGTTTTGAAATGATAAAAATTAAGTTAAAAAAAAACAGGCAATTGAGAAAAAGAAGACACTGAACATAATATATAACTATAAACCATTATAAATAGCCATGTTTTTAGTGAACTCGTAGCACATCTCATTGCGCACAAATGATTATTTTAGAAAGTATACAACATAACAACATAGCATACATGACAAATGTTATACAACATAACAACATAGCATACATGACAAATGTCTGGCTGCACTCCTGGTTGTAAATATTTCTGTGTTGTACAATTAAGAAAAGAGTAGGTAGGGTATGTCTTCTGCAATAATAGCATGTTTTTTGCAAGGCTTTCTTTGTGCATTCCTCTTTAGCTTGCCTCTGGAGAATAATAAATGGGTATTGGCACTGAAAATATTTGTTGCCTGTGTGCTTTTTACTTCTGTGCCTGCTGACACTCAAGTTTTTAACCCTTTCATTCCCCTGTACTGAGTATACTCAGTTTTAATCTGAGAGCTGCTAAATGGGCCAGCATCTAGGAACACAGAGGTGGTTTATGGCTTCACCAGCATCCCAAAGATGACAACATTTCTATTATCATAACACTATACATGGTGGCTAATGTGAGCACCCATATAACCACAGGGGATCCTATCTCCATTATGTGTGTGTATTTGCTAATACCAACATGCTAATAAGAGCTGTCATCACTGGCTTGGGTTTGTCAAGTCAATAAAGCCTTTTTCAGTGCCAAGTAAGCTTTACTTACATGGTGGTGGCTGGTTGAATATAATCACCAGTCTCTCCCCCATGATGGGCAGCCAACATTATCCACACCTTCCCATTCTCCCCATCACTACTATTCAAAATTTAGTTGTCGGGGTCATAATCAGACCTTATTCTCCTGTATCACAAAGCCACATAAACTGACATTAAAAATGATTTAGTAATTACAGAAAGCCTCACATTACATTCTTTGTGTTCTCAAGGTGAAGACAATTCCCCAATGTTAAAGTTGCATTTGACTGAGCCCATAGTGGTAAATAGTTTCCCATTAAAATTTGTTGGGGCTAGCTTTCTGGTGCATGGATGTAAATCATTGATTGCTACCCAGACAACCCAGGTTCAGTTAGTAGCTTCGGCACTAGGGAAGCCAAAAAGGGGTGGGAGTGAAAAGAGCTACTTATATCAGCTCACCCATTCAGGGGGAGGGATGGCAGCTTGTTCTGCTGCATAGGTGATACTTAGCAGAGGTTTTTGGGATACAGCAGGCAACACAAAGACCAGGGATGTACTCACCTACCAAAGAGTGCAGTGACATGCTATTGGCAGTAATTGGGCTGATATATAGAAGCATGCAAAATCCCATAGGTTGATTTTGCAGGAGAATGCATCAAGTTACCATAAGGGATTGTGGGATTAAAAACCAAAATAAAAAAAAAAAAGACTTGGAAGCTGGGACAGTGTAGTATTTCCCTGGCCTGGGGATGATTAGGATCCATCCTCAAATGTGGATGGCCTTGGTGGTAGATGTGATGATGGTGGATCTGGTTGCCACACATATGATGGTGGCTCTGACAATTAAGAAAACCAGAATATGAGGAATGGGAGAGCAAAATTATGTCATGGAGTTACCTAGATAATTGTTCTCCAGTCAGCTAATGGGCTTAAAGCCATTTGGAAGGGAGTGATGATTGGTTGGCAGGCATAAGGAGGGAGAAGAAAAAATATTGCTCTTGGAGGTGTTTAAAGTAAACATGCTTACCAGCACCAGGAGACATTTTATAATACATTACCAAAGTAATTAGGATAACTATATTCAGGGGCTAGTTAATTCAATAGCATTATCCTTAAAATGCTCTTCCTGCAAATTTCATCTTTCTCCATCATCACCAATAAGCTTACTGACTATTCCATTTGCTCTCACAAAATTCCTTGTCCCTGCTCCCTCAAAAACTGCTCAGAATGTATATGTGCATATACAACTTTTGTCTGTAGTTCTTTGGGTACTTAGCAGCCAGCACCAGGAGACATCTTATAATACATTACCAAAGTAATTACGATAACTATATTCAAGGGCTAGTTAATTCAGTAGCATTATCCTTAAAATGCTCTTCCTGCAAATTTCATCTTTCTCCATCCTCACCAATAAGCTTACTGACTATTCCATTTGCTCTCACAAAATTCCTTGTCCCTGCACCCTCAAAAACTGCTCAGAATGTATATGTGCATATACAACTTTTGTCTGTAGTTCTTTGGGTACTCAACAGCCAGTTGTGATACTGACATGATTACAAAAGAGTGTCAAGCTAGTCTACTACATTTTGACCTTAACCAAAATGCTGAGAAGTGGTTCGTAGGCATGAATAAGTGCAGTGATCTTTAAAGAAAAAATGACTCATGCACCTGTAGGAAAATGTTTATCTTGGTGCTAATGACAATGAAGTCATTTTTAGCTCTTGTTAGTGAAGACATGAAAAACTGTACCTTCTGCTACCAGCAGCTATCAAATGCTTTAATATTTGAAACTCCAACAAAACTACCAGGGTCTACTCACACTTACTTTTCAGGCAAAATACATTAAATTTATTAGCCTTGCAATGATGTGCTGCTATACACAAAGTAAACAGGATGCAAATGGTCAGCAGAAATAATTAACACTGCAAATTAATTTGTTGAAAAAGTTGCTTTAAATTTCACAGCTTAAAGGGTCACAGTCTATTGCAATCAGACTCACTGTAGTCCAAGTTACAGTTATCTCATCATTAATTTATGGGGGGTAGGGTTAACATCCCCCTTACAGGGTGACAAACAAGCTTACCATAACTTATGACAGACTGGTCAGATCTGCTTCATAGTCACCAAGAAATATTCATTGCAATGCACATACCAGACTTAAATGGATTTCTTTAAAGAAATATTTTAGCCTCTGTCTATACTGTATGTCTTTTGCTTTTCCTCTCATCCCAAACATGCCCTGTCATCCCTCATACAGGTCAGCTGACCACATACATAAGCATACTCAGCTTAAATCCTCAAAAAGTCTTTATCCAGGTCTGGTTATTCTGCAGGTAAATTTGATGGCAGAGCATTTCTCAGTTCTTTATGTATCTTATGGACATTTTCCCGTTGAGGAACTAACTTAGTGTGGCTCAAAAGGGAATTAAAAACGTATTTGGTCAGTCTAAATACTTGTAAAAATGTAAACAATCTCTATATGCCTCTATTCTATTTTTTAAATCTCTCCATTCTTATGATTTAAGGCAACGTTTGCCAAGTCCTGTTTTTAATTAATGCACTTTGTTTACTTAGCCTGCTCTTTCTTTGTGTTTGGCTACTGCTTTCAGAACTAAAATATTTGCCTTTTTCAGTTATTATAATGTGTTTACATTCTTGTCATTTCTTTCTGCTTTCTCAAGAGTCTTTCATCATTTGGTCTCCTTTGGAAAAAAATGACTGTTGGCTCAGTGAGTTTACACTGCTAACATATATTAAATGGATAAATATGACAGACAGAAAGAAGCAAATTGATGAGTTCTGGTTATGCGTCTAAGTAATATTCTCCACTGTGTCTCTTTAAACATTTATTATAGCAACAGTGTAATGTGAAAATAATAATATATAACATGTTATGTGCATTATGTATCGAACATACATACTTGTATAGAATAGAAAAGCACCAGTTATGGAAACACTTGTTACTTTCAGTTTCATAGACAATTACATTACAGTTTCATTTCATACAGTTTACAATGAAAAGTTCATTATCTATAGAAATGTTCAGTCCTGTACTAAATGTCCAGAAGTATCTATTTTAGAAACTTGACATGGCCCACTTACATACTAATTATTTTATCATTTATGATATCTCTCCCAAGCAAGAGGTCCAAAGCAGCTAGACAGTTCATAAAAAGAGCAAGAATATGTAATGCACTGTTACAAACTTCACAACTTGAAAAATAAGTTGCAACATGTGGGGATCAGAATGCACTGGGAAATATTTCTATAATTTGTTAAAAAGGACAATCTGTCTATGCAAAAATGTAATCTATGCTGTCACCAAAGTGATTCATGCTTTCAATCAACACCCTTCAGTACAGATTTAGTAATCTGTGACATGTACCAAGAAAGTAAATTAATTATTAAGGCTACTGATATGTCATAGTAACAGCAGCCAAAGTACCTTTCTTACTGATTACATATTCATATTGAATGTTTCATTTTTTCCTTAGGCATACTTTATGTTGCTTAGGGTCGCTATTAAGCTGGCTTATATTAGCACCCAGCAGGCATAAGTTAGACAGTTAATCCTAGATGGGATGTTAGTCCATTGCTGTACATACACACACACACACACACACACACACACACACACACACACACACACACACACACACACACACACACAAACCTATTTGGAGGATCAAAAATTCACTTATAGCATGTTATTGAGATGAGGGAGGAAGCATAAGCACTTGACAAAAGCTTGCACAGGTACAAGAAGGACTTGTTGACTTTGCACAGAAGGCAATGGGCTGAACGACCAGAGGCTGTAAACCAGCAATGGTAATTGTTGCACCACTGTGGTACCCCCATATTGAATGCGGTACCTTTCAAACTAAACTATAAAGTAACAGTGTTGATTTAACATTTATAGGAAGTTTCATATGGATATTATTTATTTAACTTTCCATTTGAGCTAATATTTAATCACATTATTTTATAATTGCATAATTACATGATAAGAGAAGGCTCTACAATGTACCTTCTCAACAAGAATTGGTAAAGGGTGGTTTAAGATAAGTTCTGAAAAACTCCAGTTATGACATGTTGTTTAGTTTTTTTATACTGTTTTCTAGTGTTGTGGGCATGATCAGACAGGCTGTGTAAAAATTGACTGTAAATGACTGTTTATACTGATGCAGAACAACAGGTCTGTACAATGGAACATTTTGATGTGATTTTCCTTCAAATCTTTTCAGTTATGTCATTTGCACAATCATCTGCTGTTGTTGTCTATGCATCTAATATTTAATAAATATATTAAAATGTAGCAGGAACAATAGAAGAGTCCTGAAGTACACCTGTGTTTGATAAGAAAGAGGTAGTGAGTTTGTCATAGAACTAGATAGCTGAAGACTGAAAAGGACAATTAATGAACATCCTAGATTTCATAGATATTCCAAAGCAACTAACTCCTGTAACTATTTATGCCTTGTCAATATCTTCCCTCATGCTATACCTCATTCCTCCAGAAGGGCCATACCAGCCAATCGCAGAATAAATGTTTGGTTACTCATCCTCTCATCTAGGCTGTGTTTAAAGAAAGATAGTGGGTCACACTTCTTAACATGCAGTGGAAGTTTATTCCAAAGGTTTTGAGGTTATCTTTTAGTAAGGTTTAGGTCCCAGGTTCAAGTATTGGTGGAGATATGGGACTTGCAGATATGCTTGAGATCCAGGACAACTGGCTTCCTAATGGCATTGTAAGTGAATGATCTCCCTTCATAAGGCTCTAGTTCCTAGATCCCTGATTACATTTTTTGTTTTGTAGTGGTGTGCTGTTTATACAATATGATGAAGAGGGGTCGTCTACTGAAAGTGATGATACAGTAGTTACTAGCAGTTAGTTTAAGGACATTTTTAGAATGCAAAGAGTTTACTAGACAGAGTTCATTCTGAAGGGTTTAGGTGTCAGAAGGTGACTTGACAATTCCCAGTTTACATTCATTTGAAAACTTTGTTAGCCAGATGTGTTGCCTCCTGCTTGGAAATCTGAGAAGCAAATGCTAAGGAACATTGCTGGTTACTTTCCCAACACTAGCTCTAAGGAAAATTGCTGGTTACTTTCCCAGCACTGAGTGCTAAAGAACATCACTGGTTACTTTCCCAGCACTGAGTTCTAAGGAACATCACTGGTTACTTTCCCAGCACTGAGCTCTAAGGAGCATCACTGGTTATGTTCCCAGCACTGAGCTTTAAAGAACATTCCTGGTTACTTTCTCAGCACTAAGTTCTAAGGAACATTGCTGGTTACGTTTCCAGCACTGAGCTTTAAAGAACATTCCTGGTTACTTTCTCAGCACTAAGTTCTAAGGAACATCACTGGTTACTTTCCCAGCACTGAGCTCTAAGGAACATCACTGGTTACGTTCCCAGCACTGAGCTTTAAAGAACATTCCTGGTTATTTTCTCAGCACTAAGTTCTAAGGAACATTGCTGGTTACCTTTCCAGCGCTAAGTTCTAAGGAACATCACTGGTTACTTTCCCAGCACTGAGCTCTAAGGAACATCGCTGGTTATGTTCCCAGCACTGAGCTTTAAAGAACATTCCTGGTTACTTTCTCAGCACTAAGTTCTAAGGAACATTGCTTGTTACCTTCCCAGCGCTAAATTCTAAGGAACACTGCTTGTTACTTTCATACTTCCATACCTTCTGATGATGCACTTGCTACTTGTACTATGGGCACTTTATCTTTCAAACAGTTTGCTGTCCATCTTACCACAAATGGGTTGACCTTTAAAGAATTTAGCTTATGTATCATGCCAGCATCAGGAATGGTCCTGAAGGTCTTGGCCATTTCAAGATATGCCATGTATGCTGCATGACCAAAGTCTGCAGCCTCTGTAACCATTTCAAAGTTTACAGGATTCAGTGGACTATTTCTGCCCTTCACAAAGTCAATCTGCTGGCGGTCAAGTATAATAAGAGCCTTGATATCATAGTTTATAAGGTAGTAAAGTAGTAGGTCTATTGTTTCAACCAAAGGTTGTAAATATTGTGATGGCCCACCATTGGCCAGTAATCAAGGTGCCTCAGTCCTCACCACTGGCAACAGTGGAGGATGTACACTAGGAGGATAGCAAGTACACATACAGTATTTCCAGATGCAGCTCTCTGCATCAAGTGCAATTTCCCTTAAGACCACACAGAGACCACAGTCAGTCTGGGGCTGTTTTTTCCCTCTTTCTCCATATCCCCAGTAAGACTCCCCACTGGCAAAGCTATAGAGTTGAGATCTCAGCTGAGTGGCCAAGCCAAGACCTCCAGCACCCTGTCCATCCAACCAGTGTTTTGTGTACCTGCCCAAGTAGCTGACACACACTACTCTTTGAAGTTTGATTTACACACACACACACACACACACACACACACACACACACACACACACACACACACACACACACACACCAGGGAAAGTCTGACACATGTTTACTAGCTATGCCCTCTTTTTCCCAGACTATAAGGTAGCTATCACTGCCACTAGCCAACTCCTTATCAGCTACTTTAAGGGCCTTAACAAAGGGTGTTAATCTTGAAGTGTAATGTTAATAATAATACAAATGGTAGTTTAACCAAGAGCAAGGCTATTAGGAGTGGCCCACACAGTGTTACCAAATAAATATGCAAGTACCCTCAAAACTTAAATATCTCTAGACAGATCAGCCAAAATGGAAGGTTTAAATATATTTAATAATAAATAGTGAAAGAACAAGAAAATACTCAGTATATATTCACAGTGCCATCAGAGTTCAAAACCACAGGAAATATTTAAAACAACATTGCAGGACAGTCACAAATAAATTAAGAAAAGTATCTAAACTAAGCTTTGCTATATTCCTGACTGTATTTAAGAAAGTCATACTATTCCCTAGACACTTAGTTCATCAGAGCAAGTCAGATGTTGTGGTGAATGGTTCTTGTCAGGTCTAAGACAGAATACAGAATGCTCTGTTTCTCTAAGAAACTTTTTAAATTAATATCTCAAATACTACTGCTGGGATAGCTTGCAGAATGGCATAATTTCTTGTCATCTGACTCTATCACAGGTGAAACCCCTACTGCTGAAAGCTTGGTTGGATTTAGCATCTAGATGTGAAAATATGTAGATCTCAGATCTTTGGCAGATGCTGGAAGTCATAAAACAATTGCATTTCATCATACTTTCAGAGGTAGTAATTAGTTCACTCCGAATACAATACAGGAAGCTCCCTATACAGACATTATATCTCCAGCTTAGCCTATAAAGTAATTTAATTTCATATATTTTTCTGAAGTTAACCTCCTGTATTCCAGCTTCTACTGTTAAAATATATACATTTAAACAGTTACAATAGTGCATGTACATTTCGGTTTTCTTCCAGTAGGGCACACTGTGGTTACATTTTAAGCACAGGCACTTTATAAAATATTTATTTATTTATTTATTTATTTATTTATTTTCAGTTTGATTACCGGGGAAGTCCACTGGGCCACGAAGTACCCATTTTCAGTGGAGGCCCAGGGAGAAAAGCTCCAAAGGCAGTACAATCAAGGTTATATAATGCAAGAGATAATAATACAATGTCTAAAACAGTTAAGAAGATGTGAAATGCAGACTATAGGCAGTACAATCAAGGTTACATAATGCAAGTGATAAAAATACAATGTCCAAAGCAGTCAAGAAGCTGTGAAATGCAGAGTATACATAGTAAGAGTTTTTTTTTTGTTTGTTTTTTTTTTATTTTGGCTTAGGTAATTACATATTTACAGTATTTACATACTTACAGTCAACTGAAAGTCAGCTGAAACCATTTTGGCTGAAAATAGAAATGAAATAAGAGAGTAGATAGTAGATTGATGCCAGAGTATAGAGGGCTTTGTGGAGAAAATCCCTTGAATTTATATAGGGTGAAAGCAAGGACATTTCCATGTGGAGGATAGGTGTGAGAAAAGTTGGGTCTTAAAGGATTCCATGTTAGGTATGGTACTAAGTGATGGAGGGAGGGAGTTCCATTTTCTACCAAGAGAGAAGGAGAGTAGAAGCTGGCCAGTGGGATGTTTAGATTTGTGAATGGAGATTAGGTTTTGGTGTTCAGATCTCAGGGATCAGTTTGGGATGTAAGGGGGAAGGATGCTAGATAAGGCTGGGCATTTATCTGGGTAAAATATTAGTTTCTGAGTGATTGTTAGTTGGAGATAGTCAAGATGGTTAGGGAGTGATGAGTAGAGGTTTTGGATTTAGTGGCAAATTTAGAGATCTTATTATAGCAAGCTTCAAGTTTTGAGGTGTTGGAAGATGACAGATTAGTTAGAAGTGGGGCACCATAAAGTAGAGATGGTAGGAGGTAGGTGATAGCCAAGGTGTGCCTAGAGGAGTTTGAAAGACATTGATTATTCCTGTAGAGCATACCTAACTTTTGGTGGGTTTTCTTTATGTTTTGTTGTATGTGGAGATCAAATATGAGGCGTTCATCAATGGTAATGTCAAGGAGTTTTGCGGAAGGGACCACTTCTATAGGAGTGTTGGTTTGGCTTAGGACATTGAAAGAGTTTTTGTCAAAGGAAGAAGCCTTGGTAGGGAGGAAAATTAGTATTTTAGATATATTGGAGTGGAGGGAGAGATGGTTTTGGTGCATCCAGTTTTCTGTAGTGGAAAAAGCTATTTGACTTTTAGTCAGAAGTTCAGAGAAGTTGGAGGTGGCACAAACTAAGGTAGAGCCATCAGCGTATTGGATGACTGTAGTGTCAGGGAGGACAGTGTGAAGGTTATTTATAAAGATGTTGAAAAGCGTGGGGCTGAGGATGGATCCCTGAGGAACACTGGTAGGGGTAGGCAAGAAGGAAGAGGTAGAATTTTTCCATCTGACAGCCTGAGATCTGTCAGAAAGGTAACTGGAGAACCAGGATAGAGTGTTAGGGGAGAGATTAAGGTTGATGAGATGAAAGAGAAGATGTGTATGGGAGATGGTGTCAAAGGCTTTAGAAAGATCTAGCAGAACAGTTGATACAAGAAGTCCAGAATCTCGAGCTTGATTAACAGTTTCTAGGAAGGCTAGTAGGGCAGTTATGGTGCTGTGGCCGGGACGGAAGCCATGTTGGGTGGGTGTAAGTAATACCTTTTTTAACACACATAACTGTACAAACAAGTTTGATATACACATGGCATAGAGTTCTAATACATTTGTAACATAAGCATCTTATATACATCATGTTAATATTCACAAATAACATAATTATTTACAAAATTCCAGATAGCTGTGCTGGCAGTATCTCCCTTTGTCACAAATATTTATAAAATCACATGCAAAACATAACAAATTGACAAAAATTAAAAATGCTTTCTCTCTTTTCTATAATTCTCAATAATCTAGTTTGCTACTCTTATTATAACATTCAAAGTTGTTATAAATAACATTTCCCATAACTCTTCCAATTTACCTGCCAGATTTTCTAAAAATCTGAACATATGATCATCACTAGCGCACACACACACACACACACACACACACACACACACACACACACACACACACACACACACACACACACACACACACACGGACACACCCACACACACATATGATTTACCTTTATTTATGTATCACATTTACAAAGTTGTAGTTCCTCTTCTTCTTCCTTATATCTTTTATTTATCATACTGATTTCAGTTAACTCAGTTTTTTCCTCTGTGTAAGTCTTTAATATGCTTCTTTTCCCAATTACATCTAAATATTTAGCATTATTACCTCAAATTAACTTTCTAACAAAAAGATCAGAATATCTACTCTGCATTATTTTCTATCTCTTGACGGCCATTCTTTATATTACCTTTTTTAAATAAAGAATATAGGTCCTGTCTATTTGCATATCCTTTTTAAATAATTTTCCAATTAAGTCAATTGAATTAAGTCAACCTTTTTCCTCAGTACTTGGTTAGTGATTCTAAAACTACCTGAATAATATGCAAATTCTAAATTCTATTTTTCTTTTTCTAACCAAACGTGTGTTACCAAATCTTGCTTTGAAGCTTTCACAATATTTATCCTATTAGTCAGAACAATTATTTCTACAATTTCTTCTTCTGAACTTATTCCAAATTCTTCATGAATATCAATCTCATGAAATGTTGGAGTCAAATTGAAAATCCCTCTCATTAATTTATAAATATGTTTCATTAGACTTCCTTTTATTCCTTACTCCCATATTTCTATCCCATATATTAATGAAAAAGTTTTCATTTTATTGCTGACATCAAAGGCTTAACATTTTGTCTCCTGATTTCTTATGTAATATGTGTATATTATGCATTTCACTTTCAGTTTTACATTGTAGATAGTGTATGCAAACTCCATTTGCCAGTCTCTTCAAAAAGTATTCCTACATACTTTATATTCCTACACACACTTCTTCTCCTTTGCTATGCATTTGACTTTTTGCCTTATTCAAAAAAATCATGTATTTGTATTTCTTTTTATTGATTTTTAAATTAATCTCATTTAAATCTTCCTATAAACTTTCAATTTGACTTTGCAATGTTCTTCTTGTAAGTGCTAATATATCATCCAGAGAGCAGATTAAGATACATATAATTCCATTAATCTTTTGTATGTCAGTCTTTTCTATGCAGTATCTATCTAAACAATCAACATCATATTTTAGAAAAAGGCAAGGTGCCAAGAAGCATCCTTGACCTCATTTCCCTTTTAATCATAAATCAGTTAAAGAAATACCCTGCATTTGAAGCTCTAAATCAGACAGTATTCTTGTCATATAACTCTTGACATAAATTATATATGGACACTGCATGTATAACAACAACAACAAAGGGGTGACCTGTGAGCAGTATATGGACTTCTACCATGATTTACTATGGAGGTTTGTCGAAGGGTGCAACATCAATGTATGTAAAAACCGTGCAACTGCAATGGACATGCAATAGTGCATTGGCTGTTTTTAATTTCCAACTGCAGCATGCACAAGCTAATCATTCTAATGTCTATTTCTTTGTTTTTATTTGGTTTTAAAATAATAAATAAACAAATCAATTATAAAACAAATAACTATTTACATAGGTCCACAGCTGATCAATACATCAAAATTGTACATCAACAGTAATTAATATTTTTCAAGCAAGTCTTTAAGTTTAAGCCAAGATTTATATGAATGTGTAATATTAGAAGATCTCATCTTTATATTATGCAATTCACCACTGCAAACAATTTTTGGCATACTAATACATTCAACACATAACTTTACTTTTCCAATTTTAGTAATTATTTTTTCTGGCTATAGCAAGAATAGACCAAAGAAGATGCACATGGGTTTCTGGAATTATCTCAGGATTTGGAGCATTAAATAAAACTAAAGATGTAGAAATATTGCATTTATCTGACCATAAAGCTTGAATAAAGGTATTAACTTCTTTCCAAACAGGGAGGATGACTTCACATTCATATATCATATGTGTCCAATCAGCTATTATTCCAGAATCAGATCTCCAGCATTTAATTCTATTTGATTAACACATAATTGTAATTTTGTCAGGAGTGACAAAAGCTCTGTGGAAAATCTCCAAGTGAAAATTTTCCAGTGTAATGAATATGTAGTTTTATCTGTAGATTTAAATATGAATTTCTTATATTCTTCAGACAATCTTCATTATTAATTTTTGAGGAGTAGTTCCTATAAGAACTGCCTAAATGTCTAAAATCTAACCTAATAATTTTATAAATTTGCGACAAATATGATTTATTTTTCATTGCATTATTACTGATATTTATTAAAAATTCCAGTAATTTGGGGAACAATTTCTTATCTACGTAGGTTAAATGTCTTGTTTACATCTGTGTTCACAAAGTCTTTAAATATTTGTAAAATTAACCAATTCTCAGAATCTTGATTATATTTGTACCTTAAATTTTCAACAGTATGTATATCAGTACCACTTAAGAATTGATGCCAATAAATGAAATTACTTTGTTGTTTCAATACTAGCATTTTGTTGAAGTTAGGAGTTTCTAAGCAGTCATTTGTATATGCAATTGGAAACATAGAATATATTAAGTCTTTCATATAATGGTTAGAATATGTGAACTTTGGGAAAGATAAAATTGTGTTATTTAAACTGGGAATTTGAGAAGAGGTGGTAATACCATTTACACAAAAATTGTTTAATAACCAGAAAAAGCTATTGGGCACTATTTGTTTATGACTGGTTGTGATATATTTATTATTCAATGTTGTTGAGTCTTTCAGCTTTTCCCGGTTAGGGGTTGTCACAGCGGAACTCCGGTCCGCTAATGATTGGCAGTAGATTTTTACATGCCGAGTTGCCAGCCCTGATGCACAACTTTCAACAAAGGTACACCCATTCACGCATGTCTCCACACAGAAGACGCTCTAGCTGAGAATCGAACAGGACAATGTCTTACTGTGAGGCGACAACGCTACCGCAGCAGCACCACCGCAATTATATATTTATTATTCAATAATATTTATTATTTACAAATAATATATCTTGATCTATTTGTTTCCATTTTGAATAATAAGATGAATTTATCCAAAATGCTATAACTTTTATAATTGTTGAAGCAGCATAAATTGAATATCAGGGAATCATATTCCATCTTTATCCCAACCTTTTCTATCCCAATCAAAGGAAACTCTTGGTATATTAGGATGCCAAAAATTTAAGTAGAATATTATTTATCATCTTCATAAACTTTTTGGTGGAGATAGTACTAAAGATTGTAAGACAAACTATATTTTAGGGAGACTCACCACCTTAATTAGCATTAATTGTTCTTCCATAGTAAAGAAGAATTTGTTCCAATTTGTGACTAAACTTAAACTTTTATCAACAACCTGTTGAAAGTTTGTTTGTATAATTTCTTTACTATTAGACATAATGACTATACCAATATATTTCATTTGATTGCTATTCCAATTGAAGTTAGAATAATTTTTGTAGGATTTTTTTTTAATTTTTCATTAATTAATAATGTATTTGTTTTATGATTAAATCTGAAGTTTGAGATTTCTTTAAAATGACTCATACAACTAATTATATGTTCTAATTAATTTTCTACATTTCTTATTGTTAGCAAAATATAATCAGTAAAGGGTTGAATATTTAGTTTGAAATATTCTTTTGTTTTGATACCATTAGTGTTCTTATTGGATCTAATACTGTTAAGCAACGGGTTATATAGCTAATACAAAAAGAAAAAATGATAATGTACAGCTTTAATTTGTGCCTTTTTGTAATTTAAAGTAATTAATAAGAGAATAACCTGTTTTAACATAAGCACAAGAGTTATTAACTTAAAAATTAATGCAATTAGCTCAGGTGAGAAATTATGCACTTTAAGTGTTTTAAACAGTTATGACCAATTAACTGAGTCAAAACCCTTATCGAAATAAAGACTAATGATAGAAAATATTTTTTTTATTTTTATTTGCATAGTCTATTAATGTATACATTTTTATTATATTATCCTGTACTTGTCTATTTAAAGTAAACCCAATTTGATCATTACTAATTAGTTTGGGTATAAGTAGATTAATTCTGTTAGCTAAAATGAACATGAATATCTTACAGTCCACATTTAAAAGTGAAATGGGTCTGCATGATGAACATTTTGTAGGATCCTTATCTTGTTTTAAATAGGTGATATAAGGGAATATTTCCATGGTAGGAGACTTCAGCATTTGTTTTTATTGCCTCATCCAGTAGTATTTTATATAGTTCTAGTATAAGACCATCTAAGCTTAGATATTTATTTTTTTTAACTTTTTTATTTGTTGCTTTATTTCTGTTAAAGTGAACAGTTTATCATTGTTTATTTGTTCACTTATTAATTTATTATTTATATTTTCCTTTGTTGGAAGGTTTGGAGACAAAGCCAGAGAGGCAAGATTACGTTGGTTTGGACATGTGCTGAGGAGGGATGCAAAGTATATTGGCAAAAAGATGCTAAGGATGAAGCTGCCAGGGAACAGGAAAAGAGGAAGGCCTAAGATAAGGTTTATGGATGTGGTGAGAGAGGACATGCAGGTGGTTGGTGTGACAGAGCAAGATGCAGAGGACAGGAAGAAATGGAAACATATGATCCGCTGTGGTGACCCCCCCCTAACGGGAGCAGCCGAAAGAAGAAGAACATTTATATTTTCCTTTAGAAAAGTTTCAACTACACCATCATTATCTAGGTTATTTGTATTATTATTTATATTTTCATAAAATATTTTAAAGCCGTCAAGAATACCTTTAATATCTGTTCTACTTTCTTATTATTTATATGTGTTATAATTTCTTTGATATACTTTAGTTTATTCATTTTCTTTGATCTAAGCGGAAGTTTATGCAAGCTTAAAAGGTTTACTGAATATGCCTAAAGTTGAAGTTTTTCCAGGTTTATTGAAACTTTATGATTTAGAATTTCAAAATATTTTGTATTTACTGTTTTAAATTCAAACTGACTGATAATGTCATTTAGTTTTAAATTTAACTTTAGTGTGTCTATTTTGTCCTGTAGTGCATTCAGTTCTTTTTCCATTGTCTTGTTTCACTAATATACCACTTGTAACTCTTCCATATAAGTAAGCCTTTAGTGAATCCCACAGGACGATGTCAGTTACTTCACCCTTCATGTTTATTTCTAGGACATTTTTGATCTCTTTAACACACCAGTCCTTGAATCCTTTCATTTTAATAATGTTCTCTGGTAATCTTCTGATGTATTAGACTGTCAGTTTTTAAAATAATATTAAAGATTATAGCATTATGGTCTGATAATGGAGATGAAACTATTGAAACTTCTCTGATATGTGATAACAGATTGTTTGAGACAAAAATTTTATCAATATTTGTTTGTGTTCCATATCTATATGAATAATCAGTGAATTGAAGTGAGTTTGTTTTCCTTAGCTCATATATATCCTTTAAATTCATTAGATTTATAAAATGTCTTAAATGTTTGACTGGAGATGTGTTTCTCAGTTTCTATCTGCAGTGGAATCTTTCTCTGATAAAATACAATTAAAATCCCCAGCCATTACATGTATATAGTATCTAAGTAATTTTTTTTCACCTTTAGCTCCATCCCCTGGAATCCAGTAAGAGTTCACCAATGTATAAAGTTTTCTATTCCACTCAGTTATAGCAATGCTTAACATAGCATTTTTATCAACATAGGTATCTTTTACTTTAGGCATTACTAGTGAGTTCTTCCATAAAATGCAGGTGCCTCATCTTTCTCTTCTATTAGTTAAAAAGCCAGAACCTAATAAAACCAAATAATTCTTTAATTAAAGTTTATTTACATCTTTATTAAGTAAATGTGTTTCTTGTAGAAATACTATTTGAGTGTTATGTAATTGCAAGTATTTGAACAGACACCCCTCTTTGCTGTATTATTCAATCCATTAATATTAATAGATATGTATTTAAAATCAGACATTTATATAATACAGAAATTCTAGTTATGTACAGAACATATTATATACTTTACATATAACAATATGAAATTTTCAGCTATGGACAAAACTTTTGAAACAAATTAAAAAAATACCTAATGATATAACCCTAAAACATTCTACCATGGAATAATGTATTCTTAGTTTGTTGAAAAATACAAACAAACTACCTCTCAAACTCTCCATTAGACTAACAAAGCATAACTCATGCTTCTGATTCATACTAATGTGTCTCATTTTTTAATATGCGTCATCTTAAAAAAGTCAGTCAGTGAGTTATCATGAATAAAAAAGTTAAATAGGTGTTTAAAATCTTTACTATAAGTTGACCAAACTGAATATATCTAGCACCATCGTTCCCTGTACCTGTTATTATCTCCATGGTCTGCTATTGGGATAAAGTCAGTTGTTATTTTCATATTTATTAATTTATAGGTCAGAATTTTTAATTTTTTCCATTTTATTTACTATATGTAAAGTTGTTCATAAGTTCATAGGTGTGTACTAGGCTAATGGCCCTGGAGCCTTTACAAGCCTAGCCCATAGGATTACCCTGGCATCATGCCACAAAACATTAGTTCCCAGTGCCTCTGTCATGTAGAGCCACTAGAGTGATCCCCGGGGTGAATTTTCTATTTCCCATCCACTCATTAAGATTTCTCTTGAAGAGGCCAGTGAGGTGCTCTGCCTGACATGTATAGGAAGTCTATTCTATAGCATGGGCAGTCTCTAGGTTATGAACCTGTACCTCCAGCATGTACTGCTGATTGTGGTAATGAGGTTGAGGTCTTTGGAGTATGTGGTGCAGAGGGATTAGGATTTCTTTAGCTGTAGCATTTCTAACACAGCTGGGTCAGACATGACTTTGTAAGTCAAGCAGAGATCACCTCTAAGTAGGCAATATGAAACAGAGAATAATTGGAGTTTTTTGAGTCTGTCCATATAGGACAACTGCCTAAGGCCTAGGATCATCTTTGTGAGGTACTTTTACAGCCTCTCCAGTTGTTGCAAGTGTCTATTGAGATACATGCTGTCAAAGGAAAAAACTTCAAAGACCAATTCACTTTAGGTTCAAGCAAGGCACCCTTTATTACTTGCAGCAAGGAGACAAAGCATGTAGGCACAAGGTTTGTCTGAATTACTGGTGATTAGTATGTTATTCTTATACAGCTCTCTTCCTGTCACACAGAAAATGTTACTATTCTATTGCTGACGTAGTTAGACACAGCTTTCTGTATGTTCTACAGAAAATGTTACTAGACTTATTGCTGACTAGGTTAGATTATTTGCTAGCTTGCAAAACATTTTGAGAAAAATAACCTGGCCTTGGGCTTATTTTAGCCCATTTTAACTTTTCAATTCTTCAATTGTACTGTTCTAATACGTGTTACATTTTGTCTAGATTCAAGGTACATTTCTAGCTTTGGTACAAGTAATGCTGACTATGGTTTATACTTTCAAGCATCTATTGTTTTCTTTATCAAAGTTTCGAGCAGCTGCATACTTTCTCATAGCATAAGCAGAAAGGAATATCTCTTTGTTAAGTTTCATGACATTAGCAGAAATGAAATGCTTCTTGTTAAGTTTCTAATAGCTGTGCAGATTCATGCAGTGTGAACAGAATAAATGTATTAACCCTTTTAAACCTCTTAGTGCATTACATATTACTATTATATATTTTTCTAACATTTCCCCCCTTTTAATACTTTTATTCTACTTTCAAGATAAGCATAAACAGTTTTTCTTCCCCTAACCTTTTCCTACTCAGGATTTGCAGTTAAGAGAGTCATTCAGTTTAAACTTATGAAAGCATTTTCAGTTTTTCAGCAATTCTTCAGGTTCAAGCACCTTGGTATAAGGTTTCTGAAACTGAAATGTCTATAAAGTCTTTAATCAGTCTTTTTATGCAGGGGATGCAGCAGCACACACATACCACTAGTAGGATTATTCCTACACAGATGGCAATCAGAATGTTCATCAGGATACTGCCCCACCCCCCAAACAATTTCTGGAAAAAGTCTGTCAATGGATTTGGTCCTGGTTTGGTCATGGCTGACACCTGCTGAATTACCTCAAGATGGTTGTCTATCTCGTGTTTGTGGTCAGGAATATATGAACAGCACTCCTCCTGGATTAAAGCACATGTACCTCCTCTTGCCGCTAGGGTGAAGTCAAGAGCCATGCAATTTTGATGCACCACTGTTCTCATGGCAGTCAGTTCATCAGTCACCAATTCTAGGGCAGGAAAGGTTGCATTGCTCATTATTTTGAGAAGCTTAGACAATTTTCTTAGTTCCCAGATTGATTTTGTTGGTCCATATGCTGGCAGTACACCTGCCCACGAGATAACAGTATCACTCAAGTCCATATGCGACAGTCCATTTTTCCCTAGGCCCACAGCATGATGGTTTTTCCAGCGTGCATTGATTTGCCCCATTGGACTGACAGGTTTCTTGATTTCTCAAACATTCCGAATTTTCCCTTGAGGTAAAACTGCTGTGTGTTGTATGGCCGGAACCAGGTACCCCAAAAAACAACTGCAGGACCAATTCTCAGGTAACCATTTATATGCTTTCCTACCACATACAAAGTAACAATCTTCTACTTTGGTAGTAACTTTACTATGCCCTGGCTCTGCATGAAACATTTTTTTGTCGATTATAGACAGTTGCTTATAGAGATCAGCATTATGTTTTACTTCTTCAGTTGTCCTATGCATCAGTTCAAAAAATGTATCTTAGCTTGTGTTGCAATAGGATCTGGTGTTATCAGGTTTAGTGTAGCATCTATAGGGAACAGTCACATTGCAATTGCTCCAACCCACCTGAACTGTATCATTCTTGTAAAAACACACAGTTCCCCTCTGTCGAACAGACAAGTGCAATTCTACTTTATCTTGTGATGTGACATCTGATGTATCATAAATTAAGTTTTCCCAGGTCTTGTTGGCTCCTAGGGGAACTGAAGATAACAGTAACCCCCATGTCCTGTTGACAAAGCTGTGCAAATCCAGCAATTTGAAACATTGAAGGTCTCAGCATACACATATTTGATTGCCTGGTAAGTGTTAAAGTTCGGGTGCCACTCTGTGTGCCATTCTGCACGCTTGTTTAGTTCAATTTGTGTGGCTGGGAAAAGGAATGGCCACACCAAAAAGAATATTGTCACTAGTACAGTCAACAGGATGATTATGCAATACTTTTGAGGAAACGGTTGTTCTGCATTTCTGTTTTCTCCGACTCTTCCAAGTAGGTGTATTTGGATCTTACTGAATTCCATCATCTTGGACACGTGCTGTTACTCTTTGCCCTAATAGGACCTTCAGCACCAATGGTTTCTTCACTGGGGTTGAGACGGATCAGTCCTATTGATCTGACCCCCCCTTTGTAGCCAGACTTTGTACTGAGGGCCCCGATGGAGAGGTAAGATTTTTGTCCAACTCAAAGTTCTTAACCAGCTTGCAGTGCGTCAGGTGTATCCACGAAGCTCGTTCTGCTATCTTGACTGTAGTGGGTGTTAAAAGAAGCACCTGGTAGGGACCTTCCCACCTTGGTGATGGCCAATTCTTCCTTTTGATGTTTTTGATCCACACCCAATCTCCGGGCGTCACTGCCACTTCTGATGTCTCAGTTTGTTTTCTATCTGAAACAGAATTTGACTGCAACAGATGTTTAGAACTCAACAACTTTTTCATATATTCAGCCAGTGTGAAATCAGCTTCCTGGTCTGATGACATGAGAAGTTTCCACTGGTGTGTATAATAAGCCCTTCCAAATAATTTTTCAAAAGGAGTCAATCCTTTTGCTGTAGGGACAGTTCTCATGCTCAACAGTGCCAGGGGCAAACAGTATAACTAGTTTTTTCCTGTCTCAGCTATTAATTTTCTCAATTTGTTTTTTAGTATACCATTATGCCTTTCAACTAGCCCTGCAGATTGTGGATGGTATGCACAATGATTTTTTAAAGAAATACCAAAATGCTTACTCAACTGCTGTATGATTTGATTTACAAAGTGTGTACCATTGTCACTGTAGATCCTTTCCGGAATACCAAACCTAGGAATGATTTCCTTGACAAGTACCTTTGCCACCATAGCTGCATCTGGATTTTTGGTTGGAAAGGCTTCCACCCATCTGGAAAACATATCTACACTGACAAGACAATACTTCTTATTTTCACATTTGTTCAGTTCTATGAAATCCATACAGATAGTGTGAAACGGATATGGTGGTGTAGGGAAACTCCCTTGCTTGGGCTTTATATCCCCCTGTGCATGATGTTTGTTACAAATCTGACACATCAAACAAAATTTTTTAGAGTAGTTTGTAAATCCATACTTTGTGAACACCTGGTTCACCAGCTGTACCATCCCCCCTGTTGAGACATGGCACTGCCCATGGCGAAACTAAGCTGCATATCGAAACAAATTAGAGGGTAGTATTGATTTTCCTTTTCTAGAGATGTACAGCCCCTTTTCGAGGATTGCTTATTGTTTTATCCATCGTTGTTTTTCAGCTTGCATAGTGAGTGCCTGCATTGTTTTTAACATATCTACATCTAAAATCTCAGAGGGTTGTAATTCCTCATTTAAAAGAAATACTTCTGTGGCTGCTTGTTTTGCAGCTGTATCAGCTCTCACATTACTTTTTGAAATCTTATCTTGTTGCTTGGTGTGAGCTGTGCATTTACAAATGGCTACTTTCTGAGGTAACTGAATAGATTCTAAAAGATCTAAAATAAGCTGTGCATGATTTATAGGTTTGCCAGTAGACGTTATCATTCCCTGTTTTTTCCACTGAAATACAGTAGAAAAAGCGTACTGGCTATCAGTAAAAATGTTTACACATTTACCCTTTGTTAAGGTACATGCCCGTGTCAGGGCAATCAATTCTGCTGCCTGTGCAGATAAGTTGTGTGGTAAAGGTTTTGCTTCTATAATCCCAGTATCAGAAACTACTGCATATCCTACTAGGTTCTGTCCTGCAGGACCCCTTTTGCACGAACCATCCACGTAGTATGTCACCTCGGCATCATCCAAGGGGACATCCGTGAGATCTTTTCTAGGTAGTGTCTTTTGCTCAATTACCTGCAGGCAGTGGTGTGGTGTGCCGTCTGCAGGGGTCGGGAGCAGAGTAGAAGGGTTTAAAGTTGTGCATCACTCAATTGTCATATGAGGTTGGCTCAACAATATAGTCATACAGGAAAGATGCCTAGCAAGGGAAAGATATGCCACCTTTTCTTGTAGTAAAATAATCGCAACTGCATGAGGTACTCTCAAAGTGAGAGGGTGGAATAAAACTACTGAGGCTGAAGCCTGTACTGCCATTGCAGCTGCAACTACTGCTTTTACACAGTGGAGTAAGGATCATGCCACTGGGTCTAGTTGTGATGATTAGTAAGCAATGGGGCCTTGCTTATCCCCATGCTGTTGTGTTAGTACTGATGTCATGTAACCCTGCTTACAATATACAGTTTGGAAAAAACGTTTATGGTAGTTTGGCAATCTCAGAACTAATGAGGACACTATTAACTGCTTTGGTTTGCAGAAAGCAGATTCTGCCTCTGGTGTCCATTGTAACAAATCCTGCACTGCCATAGGCTTCTTATATATAAGGTCAGTCAGAGGTGCAGATTCCAATGCATAGTTTGGAATCCAGCTCCGGAAAAAATTGGTTGCACCCAGGAAGGAGATCATTTCCTTCTTGGTAGTGGGTTTTGGTGCTTGCAAAATTGCTATTTTTCTGTCCTCATCTAATGTTCTACCTTCCTTGGATATTACGTATCCCAGGTATTTGACTTGTTTTTTTCCAAAGCTGCAGTTTACTTTTATTTACCTTATGTCCTTCAGTGGCTAAAAATCGTAGAAGTGCTATGGTATCTTCTCTACATTCCTGCTGGGTGGGGGCTGCCAGCAAGATGTCATCAACATAAAGTAGAATCTGACTGAGTCTTGGTGGGGTGAATCCCACCAAGTTGCTTGCCATTTCTTTTGAGAATATTGTTGGACATTCACAATATCCCTGTGGTAGTCGCGTATATGTATACCTTTTCCCCTGAAATGTGAATGCAAACCAATACTGGCTGTCAGGGTGTATTTGTATTGAAAAGAATGCATTGCTGATATCTACCACAGAAAAATACTTCTGTTGAGGTTTCAGATCATTCAACAGGGTGTGTGGGTCTGGCACCGTAGGTGCTCTTGGTATTACTGCATCATTTACAGCTTGTAAATCTTGGACCATACGCCATTCTCCATTGGCCTTTTTAAATGGAAATAAGGGTGTGTTACATGGTGAATCGGGAGATTCTACTAGTATCCCTCCTTTAAGTAAGGCTGCTATAATAGGCTTTATCCCTGCCTCTGCACCTTTTCAAGAGATACTGTCTTTTTTGTGGTCTGAATGCTGACTTTGGCATGATAGTAACTGGTCCCGCTGTACGAATGAGTCCTACATCTGATTTTCCTGTTGACGAGAGGGTCTCTGGTATATTTCATAAGGCATTTTCTTCCTCCTCTAACAGGAGTGTCAATCAGCTGTCCTCGCTAGACTGCAAGTGCACAGCTGGGTTGGTCTGAGTTATCCAATTCAACTTCTGTATTTGTATTACCTGTTCTGACAGTTCTAGCTCTGTCTGTTTCTCCCACCTAGTGACTTGTTCTCCTAGGTCTGCCCATTCTATATTTCTGTTTTTTGTTAAGCTAACATGTGGTAATCAATTAGATTTATAAAGTGCAAAGAACTCCTGGGGCAATGAACAGCTGGATATACTGTTCCCTTCTGTGTCCCAGTACAGGTTACGCAATACCAATCTGTTTGCATGATTTTTAAATAATTCTTGCTCATATTCTTTATCAGGTCCGGGTGTGTTACAATAATACAGGGTACAGTGCAACAGGTGTTGCTTATCAATGTCAAGGGAGGGGAACTTGCTGATGGCTACATTTATTAACTCTTTGGTCACAGTCCCTGGGCCAGTTGTAACCAAGTCCTGGCTGTACCAAAAAAACATTTCACCCTCCAATTGCACTGTAAAGGTATCAATTTGTCACTGTGCTTCTATACCCTGCATGGTTGGGACTATTGCTATACCAAATAGCTGCATGACATCTCTGCCCAAGAGGTTTCCTGGGCATTTTGCAGAAACAACAATTTTGCTTTTCTGTGTCAATCCTGAAACTGGATCAGTTATTGCAATGTTACGGGAGAGAGGCTCCCGATATAGCTGTCCATTAGCTGCTTTGACCAGTATGTAATCAGGTGACTCTGTGTTTTCTGGCAGTTTGGAGGGATGTATCAGGGTTTGTGATGCCCCTGAGTCACACAAGAATTTGACTTCCCTCCCTTCTACCAAGAGTTTAACTTTTGGTTTTGTGTCTGCTAAATAAAGCTCCAAGCTCAATAAAGCTAGGTCCAATATTTCATTTTCTTCATTGTCACTAACTTCCTGCACGTCCTCTACTCCCTCTATCACATTCTCATTTGTCCTTCCTTCACTAGCCCCTTCTAGTGATTCCTGACTACCATATAGTCAGTCCTCACCCTCCTTATCTTCCGTTGTTGCCTTCTTGTTTTTCTTGCAATCCCTTGCCAAATGTCCCTTTTTACCGCATTTAAAACATTCTCCCCTTTTCTTTCACCCTTCAAAGTCCTCTGATCGTTGATCAGATTGTTTGTTTCCCTGTGCGTTTTTCTTGCCCTTTTTCCCAGACTGTACTACGTAAACCTCTGCTCCATCTTCTACAGAGAATACTTGAGCTTTCTTTTTCTTTTTGCTATTAAATTGCCTTTCGGCATGCCTAGCATATTCAAGTAATGATTGTAACCTGCTTGTTCGATGGTCTACCATATGTTTTGTAATAAAACTGCTTATAGGTGCAATACTGCCCTTTAAAAATGCATTCTTTAATTGCTGTTCATATGGGGAATCTTGTGTTTGATCTTCAGGAATCTGCATTCCACAGTGATTATTAAAACACTCTAATAATCTGGCATAGTACCGGTCAATTATTTCACCTTCTTGTTGGATGCATTGATTAATGCAAGTCCAGTCTGCCCTAGGTTTCCATTTTTCAGAGATGCGGTCTGTAAGACCTTTTACTCTGGTGTCTAATTCTGTACTGCTATGTGGGAGGGGTCTTTGTGCAGCGTCTTGGTGATTCCAGTTCCCACTAATCATGTACCAATCTGGCCCTACAATCTGTCTAACTACCTTTTCTATTTCTTCTTCGTTTAGGTTATAACTCAGCCTCATTCCTTGTAAATCTTCTGAGAATTTTCTAAAATTAACATTTGGATGGGGAATTCCCTCAGTGGCTTTCCGGATGTCTTCCGGAGTCCAAGGTCTATACACTAAAATAGTTGGGTCCTGATTGTCTTGACCTGCCTGAGGATTGGGTACTTATATAAGTGGGCATATGTCTTCTTCTTCACTTATAGATCATGAATTCTTAACCATTTGCCATAACTCGATGCCTTCATCTGAGTTAACTGCCTTTGTTTGGGACCTGGTCCTGATGGGATCTCTAATTTTAGTCAGTTTTTGTTTCATAATATCTCTATCTTCAGTGACTACAGGATATCGTGAGGGTGGATTAACCTGTGCACTTGCTTCATATTCTGGTAAGGGAGGCGGAGGTGCTGATGCTATTACTAAGTTATTGTCCTCCTTATCTAAAAACATTGCTTTTGAATTTTTGTTCTTTTGTTCTCTATGGTTTACTTCCTCAAGCCACCTGTGTGCCTGAGGAATTCCTAATCGACGTTGCTTTTTTTACCCGACCTTTGGAATCAGTTTTGAGCTGTTTGACAAGTTTGATAAGTGAGGATTTTTCTAATTTTCCATCATATTCGTATTTATTAACCCATTTTGAATAATATCTAATATTGTCGGTGCACTGCGGCTGCATATATTTTGCATCTTCTGTTAAAGGTGGATTTTGGTGTCTTTTTGTGCAATTATTACCCATTTTGTTCTACCCTTTGATCGTTACGTAACTTCTCTTAATTTTTAAACATGGTACCACGGATTTTGTTATAGTCTCTTCAGAATGACTGCCTACTTATTCTGTTTCTCCTGATCTATGACAAGACAGTAATCTTTTTTGTCCCTGACTTGTGAGAAAAATACAGTCTGACAAAAAACATACACATCTAGTCCCTGATCTAAAACAGAAAACAGAAAAAAGTAGATTCACCTTACCTGAACCCACGTGATTGATCACCAATTCGCGGAGACCCATCCTTCAGTCACAGATCAGAAAGTGGCTGGCCTCTTTTGAATGACAATTCAGTCGGAGGACTTTCCATATAAGAAGAACCGATTTGGTTTCTTCCCCATACGGTTTCAACCACCTGGCCGTCTGATCCGATGTGAAGAGAGAGTTCCGGTCCAAAGGAAAAAACTTCAAAGACCAATTCATGTTAGGTTCAAGCAAGGCACCCTTTATTACTTGCAGCAAGGAGACAAAGCATGTAGGCACATGTCTGAATTACTGGTGATTAGTATGTTATTCTTATACAGTTCTCTTCCTGTCACACAGAAAATGTTACTATTCTATTGCTGACGTAGTTAGACACAGCTTTCTGTATGTTTTACAGAAAATGTTACTAGACTTATTGCTGACTAGGTTAGATTATTTGCTAGCTTGCAAAACATTTTGAGAAAAACAACCTGGCCTTGGGCTTATTTTAGACCATTTTAACTTTTCAATTCTTCAATTGTACTGTTCTAATACATGTGTTACATTTTGTCTAGATTCAAGGTACATTTCTAGCTTTTGGTACAAGTAATGCTGACTATGGTTTATACTTTCAAGCATCTATTGTTTTCTTTATCAAAGCTTCGAGCAGCTGCATACTTTCTCATAGCATAAGCAGAAAGGAATATCTCTTTGTTAAGTTTCATGACATTAGCAGAAATGAAATGTCTCTTGTTATTTTCATGACATTAGCAGAAATGAAATGCTTCTTGTTAAGTTTCTAATAGCTGTGCGGATTCATGCAGTGTGAACAGAATAAATGTATTAACCCTTTTAAACCTCTTAGTGCATTACATATTACTATTATATATTTTTCTAACACATGCCAAATGGGGCATTGTACTCCATGATTGGCCTAATGAGGGAAGAGTAGATGGAAACAATGACCTCTTTCATCCTGGATGCAAAACCCTTAGTAATGGAATGTGCCACATAGAAGAACTTTCTGACCACAGTGACAATGTGGTGGTCAAAAAAGAGGTTGTTGTCAACCTGTGTTCCCAGGTCTCTTATAACGCCTTCTGTGTTCAGTGGACTACCACTGATGTGGTAATTCATGGGAACCAAGTTTTTCCCAAGGAAATAACTATGAATAACTATTATAGGATCATAAGTTCATACATTAGTACTAGACTAACTGTCCTTGTGAGCCATTTCAAGCCCAGCCAATTACCCTTAGGAAAATCAAATACTGTACCTTGTGCCTACAAGGCAAACACTTTAATCACTATGCCAACCTCCCACCCTTGTAGACATAGTTTCCTCTTTAACTATATACATGTTTACTTATTCTGATCTTTCTATTTCTGTTTGTATACTATGTCTTGTACTATTACTATATTCCTTTTTATATTTTAGCACAATCCTAGTGTAGAGTGTCATAATATATTTGATACTCTATAATCTAGTATTACTGTTAGACTTATTCCTATTTTTTCCTTAAATGTTAAGTCTAATAATATCTGAACAAAGATCTGAAAAATCGTCCCTTCTAAGATTCAAACTTTCCATAATAAATTGTTTTAAGATATTAAGTGTTATTATCATTAAAAGGAGGCAATAACAGAGAAACACAATCCTAATTTTTTATCAGAAGTATCATTCTATAGGTTAGTACATAAACTATCCTTTTGGTATACTGCAAGCATTCAGAGCTATTTAATAACTGACAGTGGTTTAGAATGCAATACGCTGCCTTTTGTTTATTATCTAACTTGCATTTATTGACGTCTTAGCATATGATTCAAAATATTATGATTATTTGGTTTTAGTCAGGAAGTAAGTAATCTGGACAGTTCTTAGAATTTTCAGAACTCCCACAGCATCACAAAAGTGCTCATGATTCTAATTAGGCTGCTTCAAGCTGGTCTCCATGACAAGGGCTTCCAAATGAACAGTTTATCAGCTACAATTCACACAAAACATTCACAATTGAATCCAAGCCACCTTTACTTTATACATCAATCTCTCAAACCTTTCCAAACCACTAAATAAAAACAACAAAAATTTCAAAGTATGTTAACCACTAAAAAAAAAAGTAATTGTATTTAAAAGAAATAACATTTAATGAATCAGTAAACACTATTTGTATGAGATGTTTAATATAAAGCAGATTGTCATTTTTAAAGAGACATAAAATATAAACTTGCATTAAAGGAATGACAATTATGTGTGATCCAGGTTTAACTTCTAAATGTGTGAATGTTACTCTAATTATTTGGCAACATTCCAATAATAACTTTTATATCTATAAGAAGCTATATTTTATACCTTGTTTATGGAATAGTATAACTTTCCTGGGTGCTGTTGCCTGTCAAATATATTACCAGTAGCAAGCATTCAGAACAGCTTAATAACTGACAGTGGTTTAGAATGTAATACGCTGCCTTTTGATTGTTATCTAACTTGCATTTATTGACGTCTTAGCATATGATTCAAAATATTATGATTATTTGGTTTTAGTCAGGAAGTAAGTAATCTGGACAGTTCTTAGAATTTTCAGAACTCCCACAGCATCACAAAAGTGCTCATGATTCTAATTAGGCTGCTTCAAGCTGGTCCTCATGACAAGGGCTTGCAAATGAACAGTTTATCAGCTACAATTCACACAAAAATATTCATGAGTGAATCCAAGCCACCTCCACACCACGCATCAATCTTATATTATATTTAATAGTACATTACTCAACTATGCCAATATATCAGAAAGTGTGCCTCCTAACATACGTTTCATCATAATAATGATTGACTTTTAATAAGATGAATAGTTTAACCTTTCAGACTCTAAGAGAAAATAAGTAGCTTTAATTTTGTATATAGCTAAAAGAATCACACTCTAATATTTTAAAAAAGGGAACTAGTAAACATTTGAAGTAAGGAAAGAAAGAAAGAAATTATTTACCTTGTAAAAAGTAATACGCAGCACCTGCTGTTCATTAATATTCAAGACACTTATTTAAATTATTAAGAATTCATAACCATGAAATACATTGATTTTCATTTGTCCTTCACTATTTTACTGCTTTTATCTTTTATTATCTTGTTGCAATTATCTTTAAGGAAGTTGATAGATTCCAGTCCATTTCTTCTAGGATTTTTTTTTTTTTTTTTTTTTTTTTTTTTTTGTATACAGTCCATTCAGTCTTCAAATGTGGCAAATATCTTCTTTCCTTCTGGAAGATGAATCCTTATTTTTTGCTGGAAACAAGATTTGTGCTTTAATGTTGATTTTCTTCAAGCTTTTAACAAGTGACAGACATGTTTTTCTCTTGGACATCACTAATGTAGAATAGCCATTGTCAAATCATATAGTATTTCCCTTAATTTTGAATAGATAATTAGTCCATGCAATTTTTAAGACTAAATCCTTATCTTGATATGAGAAAAATCTTACAATCGCTGACATTGGTGAAGGTGTTTTTTTTTTTTTTTTTTTTTTTACGATGAGTTAGAAATTTATTTATGTGCCCTTTTGATGCCAAAAGAAAACGCTTCATTCATGCAGTTCAAAGTTTTAGGCAGCCTGGTATTAAAGAATTGAATCATATTGTCTCACTATTCTTTGTCAAGGAATCCTGTAAATCCCGATGTTATTCCTTCTAGATCTGCTCTCTATGTCTTCTATTTTCTCCTGGAATAAGTTGTTTTCTTTCAGAAGCAATTCAGTGTTATTCTCATTTTCAAATAATTTCCCATCAAAATTAGACACTGCCTCTTCTATACTCAAGATCTGTGATGATTGTTGTTTAACAGATTCACTCAACACTTCAACTTATTTTTTTTTACATTCCTCTTTGAAATTATCCATTTTTGCTTTCTAATTAATCTATCTTTACAGACAACTCATTGAGGTTACGTAATATAGCCTGTATGTCTTTTTTTATAGTACTATCCTGTACACTGGGCTTACAGTGACTCATTCTGAGACAATTAGTTCTTTCTAGTTTTCTTGACAGGAATAAACAATGAAAAGATTTTCAAACTTGTTATTTTTCTATAGTAAATCTTTCAGCAGATGTTCAACTTGAAACCCATCAAGTTTTGAAATGTCCTATTTGAGATTTTTAGTAAAAATCCTGTCAGAGATGTTAAAATTAAGCAGAGCTAAAAACCAACAGTGTTGTTAACTGCTCACCATCTTGGCCACCTCCTTGATATGGCTGTTTTCATAGCAACTAGAAATTCAAGTTATGGAACACAATGGTACATCGCTGTGAGCAGTGTAAACCGGGCTTTTATCAGCATCCAGAATGAGACATCCATGACCCTAATCCCCGTGAGACATGTAACTGCAACCCAGCTGGATCTTAGAATGCAGGAATCTGTGATTGTGATATTGGCACATCAGCTGGATTCAATACTGGACAGCCACTGTAGACAGAACATGGAAGGCAAAATATGTGATCAGTGCAGAAAAAGATTCTTTGCACTCAGTGCAGATAATCTAAATGGATATCAGCCCTGTGTCTACAATCCTCTACGAACTCTTCCAAGAGGAAGACAGTGTGAGTCTGAAGCTGAAATTTGCTACTACAAATGATTGGTGGCCAGAAAGAAATGTGATCAGTGTCTCCCTGAACACTCGGTATTGAGTCATAATCTGAATGTATGCTGGTCTTGTGACTGTGAATGAGGAAGACCCTTGAAGAACAACTGTTCTGTGGAAACTAAGTAATGCCAGTGCAGAGATTATATGGTTGGGCACCAGTGTAACCCCATTTGATCTGGGTTCTATTTTGTTTCTCTTCTAGAGCTGCAATAGGCAAATAATCCTCCTTGTTCAACTTGCATATGGGCTCCCCATCATAGCCACAGCTTCTAAAAAACTCATCCACTCTACAGTCCATTAAAATCAAAATCTGCTGATTTGTTTCAAATACCCCCCCCCCCCCAGAACACCACTGCATCATCTTCTCCAAAGCCAAATGGCTACCATTCTCCTACAGAGCTTGAGCTACCATGAGGGCCTCTCATTTCAAATTACATCAGCTGACTGCCTTCCCACCTCTTGCAGCCAAACTCCATAATAAAACCACCCTCTGTACTACAACCTCCACAACCTCTCTCAATGAAGTCTCTCACTCCAGACACCCCTAATTAAATTGCACTGTACTGACCATTCCTTCTCCATTATTGCATCAAAACTCTAGCAATCCCTCCCTTTTCACCTAAAAGAAGCCCCCTCTTCCCACACATTCAGAGTTCAGCTCAAAAGATACCTAGATCAGAAATCTGACTGCAAGTGTTTTTCCACTGGACACATAACCTAACTTTCCTTTCACCTGCATTACTTCTACTTTGACCCTCTGTTCTCAGCTGCTGCTTCCTGCTCATGTTTACTATTAAAATTAATTAACATTTGTTTTCTGTTCTGTTAATATTTACATGTTGCGTCAATTGTCAATAGGATTATCTTCCTTCTGTGATTACTCTGTTTCTGAATTTGTTCTTTTTTATTTATTGTGAATTTCTGCACCCAGACTAAGCCTGAAAATGGTCTGTTGTGATCAATGTACTACCCTGGTAAACAAACTAAATAAATAAAATTGGAGAAACCTTTCTTTTTCATTTTCCCTCACAACTTATATTTATTCGGATCTACTTTAAAAAACTGAAGATCAGAAAACTAACACCGAAGGTCAGGGTAAGTAAACACTTGCCCAAACTTAAACTAAATACACACTGAAGTAATTAAAACCCACACAGTTAAGGAGTTACGTGCCCCCACCTGCCCTCCAACTATGTATACCAACTCTAGGATCACACTACAGTGGAGAAAAGGGCATATTGGGCAAGTGTTTACCTACCCTAAGAAAGTTTTGGCATTCGGGTATGTCAGGTTTTGATATTTTCAGTCTAGAGAAAATGATGTCCTGATCTTCTTTTTTTAAGTAATTCAAGTAATTCTATTTATTCACATCATTAAAAGCAGCTTCCAATCCATATCTGTAAATGCAGTAAAATGTGCTTGATTTCCAAGCTTAAAATATTTTCCTATTGGTTGATTTAATAGATAGCATCTCTGAGTTGCCAACAAAGCAGGAAATTTGTCTGCAACAGTCAATGAGCAACTGTTGGTACTGGATATATTGGCAACACTATGAAATGCATCAGTTGCAGCCATCAAATAGTCTTCTCTGTGGGATCTAGAAAAAATCATGAATATGTAAGACACATTGAGAATGAAAATATCCCAGCAAAGCATAACTTATAATTCCTGGATCTGATCTCAAAACTATTTTTCTCAGAGGATTTTGCTTTCTTTCTGTAAGCTTTGTAGGTTTTGATTTTGGTATCTAATTTTGAATGCAGGAATTCTGGTACTCTTCATTTATTTTGTTTGAGTGAATGGTCTGTTAAAGCTAATCAATGTTTTGATTGTTTGCTTTGAAATCATATGACATTAGCAACCATTTGGAATGCTTTCACTTTTTCTATAATCTTGTCCATTTTTAGAAAAAGGGTGTTAGCCAAAGAATAATATTTTGTGTTGAAATCTGTTTAGTCTTACCATCTTTACAGAGGTAAACCATCCAAGGATATAAAAGTGCTCACCCCTTCATTCATGTAAGGATTGATACTGGTTGTTCCAAAGGATTAACCTTAGTGGACATTGCTGAACCAGCCTGAGGAGTTAAAGAAGATGTGAGACTTTGTCAGACGTAATGCATTAGGTTCCATGACTGATCAGGTGAGCTTTCTTTTAAGATGCTTCAAAGTGGGCTGCAGTCTTAGAAGTTTTTTTTAGCAAGTTTCACTTTTTGACATTAAGGAAGAAATATTAATCAGTCTTTCTTTCTTTCAAAGAGTGAAGTTACGAGACCGTGTGATACAAAAGAATGAAAGCCAGCAGAATCTAGGCATAGCTGAAGAATACCAAACAATAAAGAACTGACATGGATTCAGAAGAACAGTATCATATATAATGCATACACTCAGTTTGTAAACAAAGATCCAGTTAAACATGTTTCAGAATCCATCTTGAGGACTGTTACATAGGCACTATATTGTAACAAGTAAAAATGAAGAGCAGGAACACAATAAGAGAAAGCTTAAAATAAAATGGTGATTTATTAAATCCAGGTAAAACGTAAGCGCTTTCAGCCAGAGCAATCTCCAGCCTTCATCAGACAAACAGCATAGGAGTGTGTGTTGAAACTTTAAATAGTGTGACAAGAATTTACTTTGCCAATCAACATGAAGTGCATTTCCTAGTACACTGTTACCATAGGAACATTAAAGCAGAAATACATTTACAAAGGAAATTTTCCGAAATGTTGTTTATATCTGAAAATAATAATGAAAATATGTTAAACCTAATTTTTAAACAATTACTAAGGTATTCCATATGAAAATCCGTAACTATTGTTTACTGTATATGGAATGTGCGAACCAGTGAACAAACAAGTGCTGGTTGTTCCTTACAAAATATGTTCATTTGTGCTACTAAGTGAATCAATAATCCCCCTAGTGTAAGGGCAAATGAGGGCAAATTCTCACCTAAATATACGTTTTTAAATCTAGATATTGTGATAAGACCATGTCATGTGTAAAACTATTAGAGAGTCAAATGTGAAATAACTGAGTTGTGACTCGTTAATTGTGTCATCGATTATATGATAACCACTTGAGCACACATTTGATGGACAGGTTATCGTTAATACCAGGTGTAAGATGTGCCCTAGTCCGAACTTGCCACATAAGTTCGTCAATCTCTAATTTAATTTGCCAAGCCACCTCTAATTTTGGGAACCCTTTGATGCACAATGGCAAAATTGAAAGTATGACCAGTACATTCAATTGTATGTTTGGCTAAAGCATTGTTAACATCGTGTCTGCTTACAGCATACATGTGTTCATAAATCCTGGTCCTAAATTTACGCTCCGTCTTTCCAATGTAAAAAGCTTTACATTGGTTACAGTCAGCGTAAACCACTGATTTGGATTCACAATTGAAAAAGTTGTTGACCTTATAAGTTCTATTATTGATGGTAACTTGTGGTCCTACCTTGATGAACTTGCACTGGGCACATGCACCACATTTGTGCATGCCATGAGGTCGGTTCGAGATAAACCTGTTAGGTGGTCTTTCTAAAATAGCTTTAAGATTTTGGCCCCTCCTATAAGTTAACTTGGGTCTCATACCCAAAATGTTTGAAAATTATTGTCATGATTAATGACGTCCCAATTTTTGTTGACAATTTCCCTGATTTTTTGGAAATCCAAGGAGAAAGTGTGTATGAAAGACATAATGTAATTGTCTTTTTCCAAACAGTTGTTACTAGATGGGCCTAATGTGGTTGAAATTTCAATAGTACTGGCATTCACTTCTGTTGTGAAACTAGTAGAAAGAAGGGGTGTGAAATGGCCTTCCATACGCTTGTTGGATACTTCTATAATAATGTTATTGACTAAATTTAGAGGATAGCCTCTTGTCAGAAACATGTTCCTAAGTTTGTTGCATTCAGCACGAAAGTCATGGTCATCCGTGACCATGCGTGCCGCCCTTACTATCTGGCCCTTAATGACCGATCTTTTTTGATAGTACGGGTGGTTGCTGGAAAAATGCAACAAGCTGTTAGAATATGTCGGCTTTCTGTAGATGGTACTTTTTAGTCTACTCTTGTGTGTGTCCTTTACTAACATGATATCGAGATAGTTGATCTCGGTGTCTGCTACATTAAAGGTGAACTGTAAAAATCAGTCATGTTAGTCATCCTTTCAATAAATGATGGAATAAGCTCTTTCTCACCCTTCCAAATGCAAAAAATGTCATCCTGGTACCTTGTATACCAGGAGACGTGTTGCTGAAAAAGGTTATCCTTAAATAGGTGTTCAGCTTCCCAGAAGGCTAAGACAGCATTTGCAAATGAACCCCCGCAGGGTGAGCCCATGGCGACACCTGATGTTTGAAGGTAGAAGGTGTTCTCAAACATAAAGAAGTTGTTAGTTAGAACCAACTCCAAAAGTGTCTCACTTAGATGGATAATGTTGTCTTCTACCTTATTAGCAACCATGAATTCCCTAACCCAACTCAGTCCTATTACCTGCGGTATAACCGTATAAAGATCTTTAATGTCTATTGTGAGAAAAGTTATGTCCGGACTGTATGTCACCTTACTGATGCCTTGCAAGAAGGACCAGGAATCCTTACAAATGTGTGCCTCCTGTTGTAAAAGAGGCTTGATGATACTATCAACGTATCTGGCACATGCATAAGTAGCTGAACCCCTCCCATCAATAATCGGCCTAAAGGGTGGTGCATGTAGTCGTTTGTGTAGTTTGGGTGTACCAAAAAGTATTGGAATTTTTGGAGCTGGTATCAATAAATACTTATATGTATTTATATCAATGATACCTTCCAACAGAAGGTCATACAAAGTGTTGTTAATTTTTCTGTAAGCACCATGTATTTCGTTGAGAGTTACTTCTTTGTAAACAGGTGTATTAAGATGCTCCATCATGTATTCCACATATTTGTAATGGTCCATCAAAACCACTCCCCCCCCTTATCAGGTTTCATTACACGTATATTACAATCCCTCAATAAATGAAGAAAGTCCCATTCCAGCATGGAGATGTTGTTAGAGTGCCTTTGGGTAGTATAAATAACTTGGTTCTTAATTGCCCAAAGGTCAGTCTCACAAATTTTTTCAAAAACTGCTAGAATGGGGTGGAGTGGAGGGTTGTATGTGCTAGAGACCCTTAGTGTGTTAAGTGTAGGGGTGTCGTTACCAAGAAGAGAAATAAGGTTGAGTTTTCTAACATAAATTTTCAAATCTATAAGCATTCTGCCAATGTCCATATGCTGCCCAGGAACAAACGATAGATCCTTGGCAAAAAAATTTACAATGTCCTGGTGGATGTCAATAAGTGTATAGTTATATACTTTGAAGTCAATGGCAGAGCTGACCAATATTTTTGGTTCAGAACCAAAATTGGGGAGCTGTATCATCTCTTCCAATCGTATCAGAGCTCAGACAGCGAACAACGTGAGGAACAACAGACGGGGGAGGAAGAGATGATACAGCTCCCCAATTTTGGTTCTGAACCAAAAATATTGGTCAGCTCTGCCAGTGACTTCAAAGTATATAACTATACACTTATTGACATCCACCAGGACATTGTAAATTTTTTTGCCAAGGATCTATCGTTTGTTCCTGGGCAGCATATGGACATTGGCAGAATGCTTATAGATTTGAAAATTTATGTTAGAAAACTCAACCTTATTCTCTTCTTGGTAACGATAATTCACACTTAACACACTAAGGGTCTAGCACATACAACCTCCACTCCACCCCATTCTAGCAGTTTTTGAAAAATTGTGAGATTGACCTTGGGCAATTAAGAACCAAGTTATTTATACTACCAAGGCACTCTAACAACATCTCCATGCTGGAAATGGACTTTCTTCATTTATTGAGGGATTGTAATATACGTGTAATGAAACCTGATAAGGGGGGGGAGTGGTTTTGATGGACCATTACAAATATGTGGAATACATGATGGAGCATCTTAATACACCTGTTTACAAAGAAGTAACTCTCAACGAAATACATGGTGCTTACAGAAAAATTAACAACACTTTGTATGACCTTCTGTTGAAGGTATCATTGATATAAATACATACAAGTATTTATTGATACCAGCTCCAAAAATTCCAATACTTTTTGGTACACCCAAACTACACAAACGACTACATGCACCACCCTTAGGCCGATTATTGATGGAGGGGTTCAGCTACTTATGCATGTGCCAGATACGTTGATAGTATCATCGCCTCTTTACAACAGGAGGCACATTTGTAAGGATTCCTGGTCCTTCTTGCAAGGCATCAGTAAGGTGACATACAGTCCGACATAACTTTTCTCACAATAGACATTAAAGATCTTTATACGGTTATACCGCAGGTAATAGGACTGAGTTGGGTTAGAATTCATGGTTGCTAATAAGGTAGAAGACAACATTATCCATCTAAGGAGACACTTTTGGAGTTGGTTCTAACTAACAACTTCTTTATGTTTGAGAACACCTTCTACCTTCAAACATCAGGTGTCGCCATGGGCTCACCCTGCGGGGGTCATTTGCAAATGCTGTCTTAGCCTTCTGGGAAGCTGAACACCTATTTAAGGATAACCTTTTTCAGCAACACGTCTCCTGGTATACAAGGTACCAGGATGACATTTTGCATTTGAAGGGTGAGAAAGAGCTTATTCCATCATTTATTGAAAGGATGACTAACATGACTGATTTTTACAGTTCACCTTTAATGTAGCAGACACCGAGATCAACTATCTCGATATCATGTTAGTAAAGGACACACACAAGAGTGGACTAAAAAGTACCATCTACAGAAAGTCGACATATTCTAACAGCTTGTTGCATTTTTCCAGCAACCACCCGCATTATCAAAAAGATCGGTCATTAAGGGCCAGATAGTATATGCACGCATGGTCACGGATGACCATGACTTTCGTGCTGAATGCAACAAACTTAGGAACATGTTTCTGACAAGAGGCTATCCTCTAAATTTAGTCAATAACATTATTATAGAAGTATCCAACAAGCGTATGGAAGGCCATTTCACACCCCTTCTTTCTACTAGTTTCACAACAGAAGTGAATGCCAGTACTATTGAAATTTCAACCACATTAGGCCCATCTAGTAACAACTGTTTGGAAAAAGACAATGACATTGTGTCTTTCATACACACTTTCTCCTTGGATTTCCAAAAAATCAGGGAAATTGTCAACAAAAATTAGGACGTCATTAATCATGACAATACCCTTTCAAACATTTTGGGTATGAGACCCAAGTTAACTTATAGGAGGGGCCAAAATCTTAAAGCTATTTTAGAAAGACCACCTAACAGGTTTATCTCGAACCGACCTCATGGCATGCACAAATGTGGTGCATGTGCCCAGTGCAAGTTCATCAAGGTAGGACCACAAGTTACCATCAATAATAGAACTTATAAGGTCAACAACTTTTTCAATTGTGAATCCAAATCAGTGGTTTACGTCGCTCTCTGTAACCAATGTAAAGCTTTTTACATTGGAAAGACGGAGCGTAAATTTAGGACCAGGATTTATGAACACATGTATGCTGTAAGCAGACACGATGTTAACAATGCTTTAGCCAAACATACAATTGAATGTACTGGTCATACTTTCAATTTTGCCATTGTGCATCAAAGGGTTCCCGAAATTAGAGGTGGCCCTTGGCAAATTAAATTAGAGATTGACGAACTTATGTGGCAAGTTCAGACTAGGGCACATCTTACACCTGGTATTAACGATAACCTGTCCATCAAATGTGTGCTCAAGTGGTTATCATATAATCGATGACACAATTAACGAGTCACAACTCAGTTATTTCACATTTGACTCTCTAATAGTTTTACACATGACATGGTCTTATCACAATATCTAGATTTAAAAACGTATATTTAGGTGAGAATTTGCCCTCATTTGCCCTTACACTAGGGGGATTATTGATTCACTTAGTAGCACAAATGAACATATTTTGTAAGGAACAACCAGCACTTGTTTGTTCACTGGTTCGCACATTCCATATACAGTAAACAATAGTTACGGATTTTCATATGGAATACCTTAGTAATTGTTTAAAAATTAGGTTTAACATATTTTTATTATTATTTTCAGATATAAACAACATTTCGGAAAATTTCCTTTGTAAATGTATTTCTGCTTTAATGTTCCTATGGTAACAGTGTACTAGGAAATGCACTTCATGTTGATTGGCAAAGTAAATTCTTGTCACACTATTTAAAGTTTCAACACACACTCCTATGCTGTTTGTCTGATGAAGGCTGGAGATTGCTCTGGCTGAAAGCGCTTACGTTTTACCTGGATTTAATAAATCACCATTTTATTTTAAGCTTTCTCTTATTGTGTTCCTGCTCTTCATTTTTACTTGTTCCTGTGGATTTTACCAGGCACTATATTGTGTTTGGCAGCAAAGTGAAATGAAACTAGAGACATTTGATAAGGCCCAAAGTAGACAACCGTCTGGTCTTTGTCTTCAGGCTATTCACAAATCACTTGTTTTCAATTTTTTATCTAAAGTTTTACAAGGACTTGGTTCATCATGATAAGCAAAGCAAAATTTCAGCAAGACAAGTGACCAAATTAAACACTTCACTGCACAATTTCCCATTGACTTATTAGATACAGAGTAGAGAGTACTTAGCAGAAGAGGCATATGACCCTCATCAGTACCTTTGTAAATGACAAACTTGCATAAGGACTGCCCTGACAGAACAACAGCATTAGTCAGGATGCAATAATCAAGCATATGTACTTTATTTTATACAGGTCAGAGTTAGTTTGCAAAAATAACATTTCAGTATAACAATAATGAATAGACATTTGAAATTAAACCGCTTCATACATCGCAGGTGGTTAAAAGTAATTAATTTCATCCACTTTCAACATAACTTCAACAAAAATGCAGTTGCAATATTGAGTCAAGACTGTATTCATACTTAATAAAAAGTGGCCACCCTTTGGCCCTTGTATATACAAAAACAACACACAGAAACAAAATAATGCCACATTTGCAAATTATATGTCACAGATAAATAAAGCAGGCATCAGACAAAAAAAATACATTTACTTCAGTTATGAGCTGCTCATTATTATAATCTCAGTATGTCAAATTTAGGGCTCTGAAGCATGACGCAGATCAGCTTTTAGTATAACTGGGTTCATGAGTACGAGACATACAAAAGAAAACAACTGGCAATCAGGAGAGACCCACGTCATTGCCTCACTGCTGAAGTTATCTTTCCATCTGACATCCATTATTTTTCATCATTATTTTATAATTTGTCTAACCTATCCAGTGCTTACTAGCCTCTGCTACTTTTTTTCCATCTTATCATACTTTTCTTATCTACCCCTTTTCTTTTTTTATATCCTCTTTTTACTTTCTCTTCTTAAGTAACTCCTTTGCTACATTACTACTCACCTAACTTCCTTTGTTTACCTATGACCTAACCTGACATGTCTCCATACCTGAAATTTCACTGTTTTATGATGTTTGTCCTCAATAATATATCCTGTTACAAACTCTGTACCGTTAATTACTTAATACCATTGTTGATGATTTTTATTTCCTTTTTAAAGTTGCAATTTTTATTAGTATATTGATATTTTTTCTGTGTTGTTTGAACTTGTACTATTGTATTTAGACCATGTCTTGGAGCTTATCTCCCTGGGCCTCTACTGAAAAAGGACATGTATCCAGCTAGACTAGCCCAGTCAACAAATGTAAAATAAATAAAATAAATAATCCACACACCACAGGTAACTGCTCCCAGATCTCCACTCACCCCTATACAATTCAAGCAATTTTGAGTAGTAGTGCTCAAGTCCCCTGTAATTATTTCCTTTTCTTTCGAATTTGCAGAATACCCTATACAAATCAGTCATAAAATCAGTTTAAATACTCATTATTATCATTATTTCGTCTATAGATGCATCTCCCTTTTCAAGATATTTCAATTTGGCTACTCCAAGAATCATGTATACCCAAAGATCACCATCCTTAACAGATTTTATATTTCACATAACAGCCTTCCAGCCATGACAACCTCTTTTAGCTTCCCTCCATAAATTGAGTTGTATCCTATTCATTTCCAGTGTTTATTTCCATTGTTGGCACTTGTTTTTTCTTTAACTTCCTACAAAAGAGCTATGCCCCTCCCCTTTCCCTAGCCATCTTCCTTAAACGTTTTTATCTGTTAATAGGATAACAGATCACACTTCTATTCCATGATAAAAAAGCAGATCTCTTCAGTGCTCATTTCTCTAATTCCCTCACCTTCTTTATTCCACTGCTATATTCTCCTCCCTCCTACCAAGATAGGCCTGTATTAGACCTTGGACCCAAGATGTATTCTCTGTAGCAGAAGTGATAATTGAGTCATAGAGCACAGAGAGCCACCATGAATCTCAGTAACCCTCCCTACTTTGCTTGAAACTTATACCATCCTATCGTCTAACTAAAATCTCCTTAATTCCATCAGTTGGGAAAACATTTCTCCATTCTACCATCTCTGTCTAGTAAGCATAACCACCTCATGATCCTATAACGTTAAAACGTATTACTTTAACAACATCCTCACTCATAATTTATATTGTCAAAGACCCAAATTCCATTTTTTTACTAGCAAGTTCTTCTCATTATTCATACTTCGCGTACACTTGATGTTAATATATGCCTTACCCTCTATGTCTTTTTCCTTGCAAATGCTGTCTACAATATTTTCTAGACCCAGAGCATGCTACACTCATATTTAATCTCCATTCCCTTAAATATTCCTGTGCACCTGCCTAAATTACCATCTAGCTGTCTTACACCAACTCTTTCTTGATGAAAACTTTTGATATATACTTAAGTGCTAAGCCATTTTCATACTCCCACTCCAACATGAAATGTAACTATGCCATCAAGTGCACTGCAACCATCTCTTTCATATTTTAGCTATTTTTTATTCACCCCATATTTACTATGAACATAAATAACCAGAAACACAGCTTTGCAATTGTCCACTGTATAAAGTAATTTCCCTCTGCACCAGCATGCTCAGACAATTTGCAAATGTTCCATTTAAAGAATTTATTTTTATGATACCTAGTTTTCTTTGTACACCCTTTCTTGTCACTATTTGCCATCTAAAACGGAAAAGAAGGTCTGATGTTCCTCAATGATTTCCCAGTAAGAATGACTAACACTAGTCCTTAAAACTTCCACACAGCATTAACTCTCACAATATGTAACATTGAGCTGTAAAAAGTACAGAGCGCAACATTGGTAATAAAAGGGATATAGTAACAGCATGCCGCAAATCATAAAACAATTCTTCAAGCAAAGTATAAAATCCACATTGATTCAAATGCTATAAACTGCTCATATCAAAATATTCATCCCATGTAACATAATGTATTGAATCCTTATCCTTTCCACTCTTTAAATACCTAAAGGAAAAAGAAACTATCCTAGCGGCATTATGTCCTACCTTACAATGCACCCCCACTAATTCAGCCTCCACTTCCCAGACTAAACTGCTCATATGCTACCCCTTCTTGCACTTGTAATTGCTCATCTGTTCTAAATCAATATTTTCATGACTGTATGTCTAATTTACTAACTTTCCTGCATTCATTGTCTATTAACTACATAAAAATCCATCTATAAATGAAAGTATATGTTTGTTTATGTTATTTCATTATTTATGTAAGTTTAATTACTGGGGTAGTACACTGATCAGTGTGATCATAAGAGACCATTTGCAGGCATAGTGTAGCTGAAGAATTTTACAAAAATTAAAACAGAACAGTTTCACAAACGCATTAAAATCCCTATATGAGAACTAATGCTAAATACTGATATCACATACTAGCAATCAGTTTGTAATATTATCTGTATCATAAAGAAGAGATTGCTAATTTAACAGATTTCATGAAAAGTCATAATATATGTCTTATCTCATACTGGGATCCCATTTTAGAACGTATATAAATTTCCATTACCAAGTAAAATAAATGTTGTTTAGCATGGCAGTAGACAAGTTAGTCTGCTGATAATCACATCTAAAATACTCCTCCTTTTCACAGTAATATAAGTCCTTCTTATTAGCTAGTTCTTTCTCATTTAGTGTCTAGTAGCACCAATTCCCATTACCTCATAAATAAAAATCCTATGACAAATCCTTCCGCAAAGCTGAATATTTTCATTACCTGCACCTCACATCCATATAGGTAGAAAAAGGAAGAAATACAGTGACAACAGCAACAACCAGATTAAGATCAGCAATAACCGGACGATTAAGCTCTACAAGAAATAATGATATGTATGTATGGGTTACCAAAAAGCTGCCTGGAAAACTGCTGCCATGGCTGATCAACAATCAGCTGATCATACATGCTTTCAGCTGTTTTGTGCAAAATCATGACACAGTGAGAACTGGGGAGTTTGCCATTTCCCCATTGTAGTATGATAGCAGAGTTGGTATATATAATTACCAGGGATATTAAGGGGTAATAAGGGGTGGTAGAAATACCCCACACACACATGTGGGTTGGAGGGGGAGCTTGCCTCGCTGCAAAAAACAGATTTTTTTTTTCTTTTCTTTTCCATTTCAGTTGCCATTCAATATCCTTAAGTTTCAATCAGCTGTCAAAGATCCATAAATATATATATATATATATATATATATATATATATATATATATATATATCATTAACTTGGAGCATGAAACTAAAAAAAACAATATATTTTGCAGGGACACTCCCATCACGGCCTACTACTTATACATACCAACTCTGACATCACACAAAGGCAGGAAAAGGGCATAATTCCCATGAGAGATATTACAGTGATCTTGCACCAACATCTTTGACCAACTTATCTGTACAACAAACGGTATATACCGTATAGACAGAACAGCCGTCAAATGTTAACACTATGATAACCTTACAGCTACTCAGAAAGAGAGAGAGAGAAAGATTTATAGATTGATAGATATAGGTATAGATATAGATATAAAGGAAATAATCTACCGATGAGATCTTCAACTCCTGTCTCTTAATTGCTTGTTAACAGGAACTAAAATTAATTTTGTTATATTCTTTGGTTTATTAGACATAGATATAGACATAGATATATTGCACACCTGTAAACATTATCATTCATGCAAACAGATGTAAAATAGACATTAATTGCAAAGCTTAACTAGACAAAAGCACTAATAGAGGAGGATGGGAGTGAGTACCAGTGCTTGTGTGCCTTACCTGGGGGGCGGCTCTGGTACAGCACTTCGGTGACAACTAGTGAGAGTACTGGATGTCACACCCATGGAACATGAGCATGTAAAGCATGCAGTGATATGATGCACATGCGTTCAAGCCCAGGGACTAGACATTGCATGCCTACAGGTGTCACATAATCTTATACATTAAATACAGGTAGCACTTCTAATTATTTGTAGGAGGGTTGTGTTTATAAGATGTGGATAATTAATGGCATCATATAAAGTGCAAGCAGGGTGCAGTACACCGGTGAACAATAGATTCGGTCAGGGAATAACGTAAAGTAGTTCACATAATTAATGGCTGTAAATCTAATGTTTGGCAGCATCACAGAGGTGAATTGGAAAACAAATTAGAAAGCAGAGTAAGAACAGTCATCAGAACAGGACTGTGTGCCCTAGAATTATACATTCCCAGCTCATCCAGTCTCCATATCACACGTCATCAATTTCTGTATGACAAGGCAGTCATCACTGTAGTTGTACTTTTTTAAGCTTTCATAAATATAGTTACTGTAATACTGTAATAATGTTAGTAGTTTTTCACATGTATGGCAAAAATAACATTATAGTGATTGTGAACTTATTTATTATAGTGATTGTTAACTTATTTTGCTTAGTTATTTATGTTTGCCTTTGGACCCTGATGAACTATGATCTTTTATAATATGACACAGAAATGTTTTATTGTTTTTATTTTTAATCATGCCTATGCCCATGCCTATCTACGTATTGCAACAATCCTTACAAAGTAACAGACCAATTTTGTTATAGTCCATCGTGTTGCAGTTATGGCTATCATATATCCTTGATAATGATCATAAATAAATATTACAAAATAAATATATTTGTGCATTACTGTATTTCATTGTGGTTTACAGTGTTGTTATTTCTCAGAGTTATGCAATGTAGTAACTTCAAAAAATGGCTACTGCAGTGATTTGGTCCTGTATTTACCCGACCTGCTGCTCAACAGATCAAGAGGAGTCTTAAGGTTGAGTGTGACCACACATTTCCATCGGTGTAGAGTTTGCACGCTCTGCCCATTTTTTTTTTCACAGCTGAAGTTTCCTTCCACTTCCTGAATTCAGGATTTTTGAATGGCTGTTTCAAATTGTCTATATATATTGCATTTAACCTTGGCATCTAGACCAAGTTTCTGACTGAAATGTGTTCATGCAAATCAGTTGATTGATGCACCAGGTTAATAAATGACTAAGTAGCTAACAAAAAAATATTAAATGTTATATCCCTGCTTAAGGCACAGTAGAATCACTTCATAGGTTCATAGGTGTGTACTAGGCTAATGGCCTAGAGCCTTTACAAGCTTAGCCCAAACAAATTGCCCAGGCACCATGCCACCCGATGTTAGTTCACAGTGCCCCTATCCAGTAGGGCAACTGGAGTGATCCCTGGAGTGAACCTTCTGTTACCCATCCACTCGTCAAGATTTCTCTTGAAGAGGACCAGCGAGTTGCTCTGCTTGATATGAATGGGCAGCTTATTCCAGAGTATGGGCAGTCTTTGGGAGATGAACCTGTCCCTCCAGCATGTTCTGTTAATTGTGGAAATGAAGTTGTGATCTCTGGAGCGTGTTGTGTGGGGAGATTGGGATTTCTTTAGGTGTAACATTTCAAGTAGGGCTGGGTCAGACATGGCTTTGTAAGTCAAGCAGAGATCACCTCTAAGTAGATGATAAGATACTGAGAACAGCTGAAGTTTCTTGAGTCTGTCCATGTAGGATGTGTTTAAGGCCGGGGATCCTTTTTGTAAGGTAATTTTGTGGCCTCTTCAGCTGTTGTAGGTGTCTGGTCAGGTACATGCCAAATGGGGTGTTATATTCGATGATTGGTCTAATGAGGGATGAGTAGAGAGGGATGATGACCTCTTTCTTCCTGGATGTGAAACCTTTGGTTATACAATGTGGTGGTCGAAGGTGAGGTGGCTGTCAACCTGAGTGCTCAGATCTCTTATCAACCCTTCAGTGTTCAGTGGGCTCCCATCAATGTGGTAATTTGTGGGAACTGAGTTTTTTCCAAAGAGGATGATAACTCATTTTCTGGCGTTAAGCTTCAAGCCATGGTTCTAACACCAGTAATTGGTTTCAGAGAGGCCCTTTTGTAGGATGTCTGCATCACTTGGCGAGTTGATAATGACTCCTAGCTTGCAGTCATCAGTGAACTTGGTCAGCGAATGTCCTTCTGTGTTGGCCTGGAGTTCTGAAAAGTAGATGCCAAACATGAGAGGGCCCGGGACCAAGCCCTGTGGGACTCCACTCATGACTGCATTCTGACTTGGAATCTGCAACTTTCACTCTGTGGGTCCTGTCTGTGAGCCAATTTGCAACCCACCTAGTGATGTAAGGATAGATGCCCAGTTTGGTGAGTTTATCAATGACACCTGAATGCAGAATGGTATCAAAGGTCTTGGCCAGGTCGAGGTAGGCTGTATGCACTGCCTTACCCTCATCCACAGCCTTGGTGATTGCCTCAAAGAAGTCAGCCAGGTTCAGCAGGCAGGATCTCCCCTTGACAAAGCCAAACTGTGCGGAGTCAAGAGTTTGGTAATTGCATATATCTTTCTTAAGCAGGTCCATGATGATGCAGTCCATAGCTTTGCATACTAGACTCATCAGACTAATGGGGCGATAGTTCCCAGGGTCTGTAGTTGTTCCCCCTTTATGTAGCGGGATGACTATAGCAGTGCGCCATTCATTAGGGACATAGCCTGAGGTAAGGCTGTGACTGAACAGGGCACACAGATGTGGTGCCAGTTTGTTTTGTAGCTCATGTAGGATGCAGACAGGGATATTATCAGGTCCCATGGCCACTGTATTCTTGGCTTTGGACAATGCAGCGTTTACCTGTGCTGCAGAAATGGTGGATACCAGGCTTTCTTCTGGTATTGTGATAGGGCCCTGGGAGGGGGGGGGTCCAGTCCCGTGACTTCATTTTTTCTGCAACAGTTTCTTCCTTCTGTTGTAGCATTTATTGATGCTGGGGACCACCAGATTGGCTTCCATTTTTTGGAAGAGAGCGTCTTATTTCTATTTGGTATGGCAAGGTCCATGCATTTGCGTACATGCTCGTACAGTGCATTTGTGCATTATTTGGCAGTCATGTAGCTATTTTCCATTGGTATAGGTGCTGAGAAGTTAGCCACCTCTGTTTTTAGGAGCCAAACGTCAGCTTTAGAGAAGCTTTTCAGGGTGGTCACCTTAGCGGGGGGGGTGTAGGTGAGATGGAGATTTCCACGGTGATCAGTTTGTGGTCAGATTTACCCAGGGAGGAATTGACTATAGGTGTTGAGCAATGGTCTCCCATGTTGGTGATAACGAGGTTGAGGATGTTGCTTCCTCTAGTGTGGGTCAGAATGAGCTGCTCCAGGGCATTGGAATTGATAAATTCCAGAAAGTGTCGGCCCTGTACATTGGTACTTGAATAGTTTTCCCAGTTGATGGAAGGGTAGTTGAAGTCACCCAGTATGAGAGTATTGGGTTGGACTCTGATAGATTTCAGGGTGCTTAAGAACTTGGAGTGAGAGTCTAGGGACATGTTTGGGGTTCTGTAGCAGGCTATGACTTGTATCGCCATCTTACCCAGTGTTAGTTGTACCTGAAGTATCTTGGATGCATTATGCTGGGCTACCAGTCTAGATGTGTGCATATCTTTTAAGAATATGGAGACACCACCACCTTTGGAGTTTCTGGACATATTCTGGGGCTGAAAGGTATGGAAGGAGTTGCAGTCTGGGAGTGCAGGGGTGCTTTCTGCCTCTTTAAACCAGGTCTCCATTGCAGCACAGATGTCAACATTCTCCATTTTGAGGGGAGCTTCGAGCGAGTGCATCTTGAGATTTAGACTTCTAAGATTGAGCAGAATGAGTGTCAGATTGCATTTGTTTGTAGCTGTTACTGTGGAATTTTGGTCTTTGGAATACTGCCTAAAAAAAGGCACTATAGGGGTGGCAGGATCCTTAGCCAGTACCCGGAATCTCAGGGGTGACAGATGCAGGTGTCTCTGACAAAGCATCAAGGTCTGTCGATCATGTCATCCCAGGCAGACAGATACTGGCTTAGAATGACACCAGGAACTTAGTCAATTGTTGAAGTCAATCATTTTCTGCTCATACTGTGGTATCATTCTGGGTGAAAGTAGAATACTGCTCAGGGCTAGAGTCATACCTGCCTGGGCCACATAATTCTAGAGTTCCATCACATCTCTTTTCATTTAATCCAGGGAAGTACATCTCAGGTCATTCATACACACATGGACAATGACTGAGTCATATTTGTACTTGTTGTGGAATGACCTGAGTGCAAGTGTTATGTGGCGGATCCTGGCACCAGATAGACAATTGACTGTCACCTTCTCCTTGTTCAGCCTAATGAGTGGGACATTGGTGTGCCTCACAATGGAGTCTCCTATGATTAGTACATTGGGCAAAGTGTTTTGCCTTAAGGGCTTGGGTTGAGAGGCACACTGTGGTGGTGAGCTATGTGTTCTGAGGTTGGTGTTGTGTTGTGGTGGTCAAGTGCGTTTCTGTCTCGGAGGTTTGCATACTTTTCATGAGTGTTACCATGGCTACTTCCAGTCTGTAATATGCACTTGCTTTACATGGTTAAATTAGAGATCTACACGTCACTTACTTATCACATAAATGCTGTGGAGTGTCTACTGTTGCGCAGTAAAATGATTAAAAGTGGTGCCCCATACAGCTTTCTGCTCTATAGCATAGTGGTATAATTAAATTTGGTACAGTCAAACAGCTTAACAATTAGGGCTAGTGTGTTTAATGTCTTTTTGCTTCTAGTGGAATGTATATTATTTCTAGCCATCATCTGTGGATGTTAATTTCTTTAAAAAATCTTTATCACATTTTTACTTCTTTTTCATCCTCAGAAACTTATTTAACTTAATGCTGTCTGGTATTAATAGAAAAAAAATAACCTAATGGTAAAAGTCATTGCCCATGGAAACTCATCCTCAAATTCTATTCCTAACTGGATTTGCCTAAAACTTCCAAATCACAGAAGCAAACCACTACTGATTGCTACAGTCTATCTGCCACTTCACTAAATACATTTTATTTATTATTTATTTATTTTTATTTTACATTTGATAACTGGGAAATTCCGACTGGACCAGGTCCTTTTTCAGCAGAGGCCCAGGGAGAAAAGCTCTGGTATCTAGTTGTACAAAAACATTACAGCAAGTATAATACTCAAATAAGATGTAGTAGACAGGTTACAACATATATGGTGAACATAGTAATATAACAAGAAATAACTAAAAACGCTCCAGATAAATGATGGTATAGAAAATAAGTAAAATGACAATGTCAGTTATACATTTGTAAGAGAATAAAATATATTAAGTAAATTCTACACTTAAAAGTTCAACTTTTCAAATGAACAAGCATGCAGGTGATCAGAGATCAAGCAGGTGATCGGAGAGCAAGTTGGAGAGTTAATAGCAGTATGGGTAAGGTTATGTGATACAGGGACATAACCAGGTACTAAGGAGATGTGATTTGAGGGAGTTTTTGAATATAGAAATGGAGGGGGCAGTGGACACAGAATGGGATAGAGAGTTCCAATTTCTGGCAACGGTGTGGGAGTAGAGTGCTAATCACTTATGATTAACATCCTTAATAACTGTCCCAAAAACAATATAATTATTCTAGGTGACTTCAACCTAAATTACCTTAGGTATGTTTCATTCAATATGGGTACTTTTCTAGCACAGCTAGGTCTCCTTCATCTCATAAAAGAACCAGCAACATATAACTTCTGATGCTCCAAACACTCCACACTCTACCTCATTAGTGCAAACGTACCAAACTCCACCTCCAACATAAACATTCTGCCACTATCACTAAGAGACTACTGCCCAATCACATTTACAATTATCAACAATTGTATAAAACTGCTACCAGTCTAGCACTAACATTAAACTCAAAAACTTTCTTGCAGCCCACAACTGGAACTGTATACTCTCCTTATATGATCCTAATGCAGCAGCCATAAGCCTAACCAACTTTCTACTACAGCAGCAGGACCAGTTCTTCCCACTTATCCACAGGCTTTATAAAGCCCACCAAAACTAAATGCCTATCCACTGAGGTTTTCTCTGTGTGGCAAGGAGTGAAAAAAATGGAAACAAACACCCAAAACTGACATCCACACCTCCTTTGGCTTTGACTTAGCCATTGTGCAGAAAGGTTTGTCCCAAATAAATAACTAGTTCCAAAATTGTGTACTAAAATTAAATATTAAAAAATGCATTATTGTGTCCTTTGGGAGGTCATCTACCCTGGGGAACTACCACATTGACCATATACTCCTAAGAGTTGACCAGTTGTTAGGGATTTGATAATTTTTGTCAGCAGTGATCTGACCTTCGACTAACATACACCCCTGTTAAAATGCTAGGTTTTTGTGATATAAAAAATGAGACCACAATAAATCATTTCAAAACTTTTCCCACCTTTAATGTGACCTATAACCTGTACAATTCAATTGAAAAACAAACAAATCTGTTAGGGGAAAAATATAAAAAATAAAAAACTTACAACATGCTGGTTGCATAAGTGTGCACATCCTTAGACTAATACTTTGTTGAAGCACCTTTTGATTTAATTACAACATTCAGTCTTCTTAGGTAGGAGTCTTTCAGCATGGCACATCTTGACTTGGCAATATTTGCCCACTCTTCCTTGCAAAAGCACTTCAAATGTGTCAGATTCTGAGGGCATCTCTTGTGCACAGCCCTCATCAGGTCACCCCATAGATTTTATATTGGATTTGGGCCATTCCAAAACTTTTAATTTTCTTCTTGTGAAGCCACTCTTTTGTTGATTTGGATGTATGCTTGGTGTCACTGTAGTGTTGAAAGGTGAAATCCCTCTTCATCTTCAGCTTTCTAGCAGACGCCTGAAGGTTTTGGGCCAAAAGTGACTGGTATTTGGAACTGTTCATAATTCCCTCCACCTTGACTAAAGCCCCAGTTCCAGCCAAAGAAAGGCAACTCCAAAGCATGATACTGCCACCACCATGCTTTATCATGGGCATGGTGTTCTTCTGGTGATGCGAAGTGTTGTTTTTGCAACAAACGTACCTTTTGGAATTGTGGCAATAAAGTTCAATCTTGGTCTCATCAGACCATAATACATTTTCCCACATGTTTTTCGTAGACTTGATGTATTATTTTGCAAATTTTAGCTGGGCCTGGGTGTTTTTCTGTGCAAGAAAAGGCTTCCATCTTGCAACCCTACCCCATAGTCCAGACATGGAGAATACGAGAGATTGTTGTCACATGTAGTACACAACCAGTACTTGCCAGAAATTCCTGCAGCTCCTTCAGTGTTCCTGTAGGTCTCTTGGCAGCCTCCCTGACCAGTTTTCATCTTGTCTTTTCATCAATTTTGGAGGGAAGTCCAGTTCTTTGAAACGTCACTGTTGTGCCATATTTTCTCCACTTTTTGATGACTGTCTTCACTGTGTTCCATGTTATGGTAAATTTTTTGTACCCTTCTCCTGACTGATGCCTTTCAACAATGAGATCCCTTTGATGCTTTGTAAGTTCTGTGTGAACCATGGCTTTTGCTGTAGCAGGCAACTGAGTAAATGTCAGGAAAGTTCTGCTAGGAGGGCTGAACTTTATTTGGGGTTAATCAGAGTTTCTTTAATTGATGTCAGGTGTGTACCCAAGAAGACTGAATGCTGTAATTAAATCAAAAGGTGCTTCAACAAAGTATTACTTTAAGGGTGTGCACACTTATGCAACCAGCATATCGTATGTTTTTTATTTTTTATATTTTTTCCCCTAACAGATTTGTTTGTTTTTCAATTGAATTGTACAGGTTATAGGTCACATCATGGTGGGAAAATATTTGAAAGGATTTATTGTGGTCTCATTTTTTATATCACAAAAACCTGGCATTTTAACAGGAGTGTGTACAATTTTTATATCCACTGTTTGTCCATTGTCATAAAAAAGTCCTATAGTCAACAGCTTATAAACAAAGGGATTGTGCCTAGATCTGGGGATGTCATTGCCCCCTCTTTTACCCATTACGCCAGTCATTGAATATAATGCCCCCTTTGGTATGTATCTGTCCAGATACGTGCAACAACACAAGTGCCCACAAAGATACCTTACTAAAAGGATATAGGGACTAAATAATATGTCCTACGTGGATTATCTCAAAGCCCTGAGGATTTAGGGTATTCTATACTGGTAAGAGGTGGCATGTGTCTGGCATACAAAGTGTCCCCTGACCCAATACTGACTGATTTTGTAGGGAAAGGTATATCTCACATAGGATACCAGGGCTCTTGAACAATCTCCCCAATCCATGTAAAGCAAAGCAAAGCATATCCCTGTCCATATTCAAATGCAGTTTGGATCTATGGATGAGAAACAGTAAATTTACCCCAGGACATCATTTTGTAATACTAATGGACAGAGGCAGCTCCTAAATGCTTTATCCATGCATAGGTCCCCTCAAAGTATCTAAGGTATGATCCCAGTTATTATCATTAGTGGTAATTTATAATTATTGACCATGAGATGGGAAAAGTCAATTTAATGCCAAATGTGATAAGTTAATTTGAGTGCCAAAGGGGAAATTGGCAAGGCTTAAAATGGCCCACAAAGGCAGCTAGCCTAATACTTTTACCTATGCACCTATGAACCTTTATAGCCCTATGTAAAGTAGCCATGAAATCCATCTAAAGGCAGAAAAGAAATCTCCAAACAAAGAAACTCTATTACATTCCCCAGACCCTTTGGGAAAGAAGTAAACCTTCTTAAAGGAACAAAACCTCTTCATGACCCTATCTCTGCAAACAAGATTCAATGTGGTGCAACAAAACTTTCTCCAGAAGATTTCCTTAAAGAATGTAGCAATTTCCCATCAGTAAACCTGACACCTTCTACAGATCGTGAATTTCTCACCCAACCACCATTCATCCAAAGAAGTCTCTACTCTACTCTAGTTGAAAATATTCCCACCAGTACTCCTCTTGGACATATACCCTTGGTTCATATATCACTGCAGAGATAATCTCTGTCTTCTTATTGCCCACATATATAATCTATGTCTCACACAAAAAAATTGTGCTGCAAATTTGGAAAACTGCTCTAATTAAACCCCTTCCAATGCAATTCATCCCAAAAAATACCTCTTCCATCCAATATCCATCCTCCCAACTCCGGACAAACTTCTAGAAAAGATAGTCTACACCTCTTTTTCTCTTTTTCTGTATATAAATATATATATATATATATATATATATATATATATATATATATATATATATATATATATATATATATATATATATATATATATATATATAGAGAGAGAGAGAGAGGAACACTTTATAATTCCGAATTCTGAAATATCAAATTTCAGAATCCGAAGATTATAAAGCCAAAAGCTCAAAACTCCGAAACCCCAGAAGTGCGAATTTCAAAATCCCGAAGTTCTGAGATGTTGAAGTAGTGCTTCTGGTGTTGAGGTGTGTGAATGGATAGCTGGAAGTTCAGGTAAGTATTTATGTTTAAGGGTTTTGGTTAGGGGCTTTAGTGTGTGTCAGTGTGTGTTGTGACTGTCATGTGTGTGTGCGAAGGGAATGTAGGCGTGTAGTGGTATTTTTGTGTGTTTGTGTAGTGTGACCTTGGAATTAGTATATTTAAGTAGGGGTTGTGAGGAGCTTGCCCCCCACATAGGGGGTGCAGGGGGGCTTGCCCCCCTGATTGTATGTAAGTGTAGGTTTGTATGTTTGTGTGTGGGGGGAAGGTGTATGTATGTGTATGTGTGTGCTGTATGGTTAGTGTAGGATTCGTGATTTTAAAATTAGCGCTTCTGGGGTTTCGGGATTGTAAGGTTTCGGCTTTATGATCTCGAAATTCTGAAATTCGATATTTCAGGATTTTGGGATTATAAAGTGAACCTATATATATATATATATATATATATATATATATATATATATATACACAGCAGTACCACCTGTTCTCCTCCAACTAGCATGAATTCTCACCTGGATGAAGCACTATGACAGCACATTGGTCCCTAACGGATGACATCCTGCAAAACACTATTAGCGGACTCCTTACAGGTGACCTATTTCTAAACCTGACAAAGGCATTTAACCTCACTGACCTCTATTTTCTCCAAAATTACTGACTGAAATTAAATCGGATCAGACACTACTCCTGCTTTAAAAACGTCCTCACTGATAAACACTTCAGATCTAAAATAGAGTCCCCCTAATCAGAATCTGCACCTATTACCAAAGGTGTACCACAAGGATCCATTCTTGCTCCTCCTCTTCAATATATTCATTAACAAACTTCCTTGTAATATCCCCCATTGCCCATTCATCATCTGGACTAACAGCATGGTCATTTACCTATCAGGTCATTCTCACACCAACATTCAGTCTCAACTCCAGTCTGACAACATGAGCTCCACCAGGTAAACTACTTTGCAACCTATAAAAGATCAAAACTATGCTTTTCAGAACTCCACAGAAAATTCAGTAAGCACCTGACTCTTTAACTATCCTTGACTTGCACAACCATTCCACAGAAATAGCCTCCACATTCAAATACCTATGATAATGGCTCAATCAGTCTCTTAACTTCCATTTCCACATAGTGAGAGAGCAAAAATAAACTCCCTCCTCCTCTAGACTAGAAATATCAACAATTTTCTATCCCAATCAGCCAGAGTAGCCATTGGTAAATGAGTTCTCCTTTCTCAACTTGAATATGGACAGACCACTTTTGCTTCTGCCTTCAAGAAAAAATCTGCCAGACTCCAGACAATCTTTAACAGCATCTTCTGATTCATTATAAATTCACTTCTCTATGAACATACTGTATCACCCTGGAAAAAGCCAATTGGCTACTGACAAAACAAGGATCACAACTCTACAAACTATTAGACCTCCAGACATTTACTCCCCTTGCAGCTTAACTTCATGAAAATAAAAACTCATACAGCCTGAGACACTAATCCCAAGCCTCACCAACTCTCATTACACCTAGAACCAGACTTCACAGCATTGAACATACACTACCCCAATTATAAATATAAATAAATAAATAAATAATGTAAGTAAATAGACATTAATGTTCTTTAAGGATGAACCTCAGAGTTCAAAACAATAACTCCGCTCTACAAAAAGAACTTTGTGGGTTTTTGCAATGTTCCTAAAACTCCATCATTAGCTACACTTCATATTTATTAGCATCTCCAAGCAGCTCTGATGGTACCTGCAGTGGAGAACATAGTCAAGCCAGTACTTTGATAGTTAAGTATGCCTTGTAAATCAGTGTGACTGCATACTTACATGTGCGCGCACACACACACACACACACACACACACACACACACACACACACACACACACACACACACCTTGGAGACTTGAGCATTACCAGATCACTTCCCATATCTTTGAGATCTAAAAGAAACCAGAATCCAAAGTGAAACCCATGAATATACCAGGAGGTCATGCAAACTATAGACACATACACATACACACACACACACACACACACACACACACACACACACACACACACACACACACACACACACACACTCATGCACAAATAAATAATTTTGTTAACTTTGAAAGGAACTCAACTGCAGCCATCATGACTCACACAGCTGAGTTCATGCTCAAGTTAATGATTATTAAATTATGTCTTAACAGGCATTTCATGTAAAACATAAATCTTAATATAAAACAAATCACAATAATCATAATGCAGATTAAAAACAATAAATAAACATGAAAACTGAATGCCATCACCATGCTTGTTAAAATGTTTAAGTATCTTACGCTTGTGAGAATAAATAAGACATCTGATATATTTTAAGGAAAGAATATTAGGGTAAACTAGAACAGGTATAAACACTACCAGAGCACGAAATTCCCAAAAGTACCAATGCAAAGAAAGGACCTCTGTAAGCATGTAGTATTTGATTACAGCCCATGCTAAACCAGGCAACAGGGACCTGTAAAGGAAAATGTTTCTGCAATCAAATATAGGTCATAATATACAGTCCATGGCTTAGGAATCTAGACAAAAACATTTATATATGTGCTAAGTGTACAGAAGAAAATTTCAGCATATGAAGCATACCTCTCAGTCTCTTAGTGCTAAAAATCTGGACAAAGCAAAAAATAATGGGGGACAAATGTCCCAAAATAGGAGCAAATGTTAACTATTGCTCTTATAAATTCTGCAGGTTGCTAGAATAACATTTTTTTTGTATTAGCATGCATTTTCTGAAGGATATGAAGTCTGAATCTGAAATGTATGCCATTATTTAGTGACTTCAGTCCTCAGTGATTTTCCAGAAAACCGCAAATTTTATGAGGAATAAAAGCACAAGTCTGGACATTCTATACAAATCTGGATAGTTGAGAGGTATGCAGTTTAAAGCTCTAAACAGCAGAAGTCAATAGCCACAGTAACTGGAGGAAAATCTCTATAGTTGACAAACATTATGCCTGTCTCTGCTATAGAAAAATAACTCCTTATGCAAAAAAATAAAACAATAGCATGATATTGTAGGTATGCCGAAGTTCAATGCTAAGTAAATGTGGGGTGTAAAAAAAACTAGTTGTTGATCTATAAAATATTAAGATACTTCCAGATTAAACAGAGTTTTATGAGAGCTGGTGAGGATATACATGAAGGATATAGAAGATTTCTGAATAACTATATTTATATTTCTATCACTGTAGCTGTATTCAAGGATTTCTCCAGTCTGCCACTGCTGTATTAGCCAGCAGTGCCTTCCTGCTACAAGTAAACAAGTTCCAGTGCGGTTTCTCCAGGTATTTAATGACAAGCAGTTCTCAAGCTCATCAAAGCCACAGTCTTCCTAATGTCTTTAAAGTCCTATGCAACACCAACAACTGGTAATGAAATCGCAAGACAAATTCAGAAATTAGAAAATAATCAATATTTGGTCTCTTTATTTCACTAAAGAGGATTTAGAAACATGGCAAAAACATAGAGATGTGATAGGTCACACTCTGGCTTGTTAAAAGGCATTTAAATTAGAACCACAAGTAACGACGTAAGTAAAAATCTTCTGATTGCTCCAGTGGTTGTGCAGTGGGTTGAAACACTGAATATCAAATCAGTCGCAATGAATATAAAAATCTCTTATGATAAAGTATCTGAATGGAGCTGTGTAAGTTTGGAGTGCAATATGATGAGCTGTGTTGATGCATGGTAAGTGGCAAGTGCAGTACTATGGACTCTTATCAGACATTAAATGGCACCTTGATGTGTGGTATTTAGTGTGTGAGTGTGTGTGTGTGTGTGTGTGTGTGTGTGTGTGTGTGTGTGTGTGTGTGTGTGTGTGTGTGTGTGTGTGTGTGTGTGTGTGCATGTGTGTGTGTGCATATGTGTGCTTTGTCTATTTAGAATTAATTTTAGGATTCATTGTAAAAAGGAGTAAAAGTAGTTTCTTAACTATGTAAAGTGACTGCAATATTTGAGGGCCTATTTTATGCTTGTAAAGTGACTGCAATATGTTGGAGTTGATTTTGGACTTCAGAGAGCCAGATGGCAGTAACTGGCTATCTAGCCTGAGTGTTTCTTCATTTGGTTTCCATTTTGGCTGTTTCATTTCATTTACCTGTACTAAGATTTTGCTTTTTATTATTTATTTATTTATTTATTTCATTACTTCTATGAGATAGTCATTTTTAATTGCTTGTCTTCAGGTCTTAGCAATGGTTGAGCTGTGTTGGAGTATGTCCATTAGCATTTTCCACTTATTCATTCAGAAAGCACTGAAGAAGTTATTTAAGAACCAAACTAAACCAAATATTATAAACTAGCCAGGCAGTGTCTGTGGACACTGGTGGTGTTACTGCTGTTGCCTCATTATATGGTTATCCATGGAAAGGCAACAATGAATGTTCTTTTTGATCTAGTCCACCAATATTCCATTGGATCCAGTGCCTATGTATCTATTTATTGATATACCTGTATGAAATGGGACAGAGTCTTGCCTGATTCCCTGAGTGGTGGAAGTAGTACGTTGAAGAAAGCTGTGGGACAGAGTTACAAAGCCAGATGTTGCAGAGGTGGTATTCTGAGAGAGCTCTGCATATGGATGAATGAGAATTTAGTTGTGTAGGCCACTCTGTATCCTTCTGGTTGGTGTTTAGGATTAGTGGGTAGGACTGATTTTATGAGAAGGATTGCAGGTGTTTTCTATTCTTATAATTCATGCAATCATCCACTAAATTGACTCGTGGGTGTGCCTTTCCTAATTAACATTTGGCTGTCATAGTTTAAGCTTTGCTTCCTGCCCATTTTGGAATGGTTCCTCTATTTACTGCACTGCTGATTCTTCATGGATTGAATTGTATGTCTGTGGCTTCTTTTTGATTACAGCAGTATGCCCTGTAGCACACATCTGTTAGTTTACTACTACCTTGCTTGTTTGTAAGGCTCTGCTTGTATTTCATTTTTGTTTGTTTTATATCCTGTACATATTTAAATTCTGAGCCATAATAAATAAATGCTGTCATGAATTCATGTCACACTCTTGTACCTCTTCTGGTTCTACTATGGAACTCTGAACATTGGAACTCCAACAAATCAGTGCATCAAAAGTAATATTGAAAATTTAAAATGGTGAAAATTTGAACTGCAAGTATTTTTTGCAGGTGGCCAAACCCCTCTACACCCCCAGTGTGGGATACCAGCAAACACACACACACACACACACCACAAACTTAAATATATATATATATATATATATATATATATATATATATATATATATATATATATATATATGTAAATAAATATTGGTAGATAGATATATACCATCATCATGGTTGCACCAACTTGAAGAAGGGAGAAATCTCCCAATACAAAGGAATCAAAGGAATTACTGACAACACACACATAGAAATTGCAGTGGCAGTGATTTCCAAAGGGAAATGGCAATGGTTGTTATGCTCATCAGTGTCTTGTGCTTTGAACAATCAGCAGGGGGAATTTCACCTTGCCCAGTGGTAGATATGCTTCCCTTATTTCTGATTCTACTGTTAACTGTGTACATGTATGGATGTGCAACTATTATAGTTAATTAAGTAATCGGTAAATATTAATTTGTTTTATTTGTTCCACAAATTTAGAAACTATGTGTCTCTTGTAGAACATTACCTTTGCAGACAAGTCCTGGAGAGTTGAAACTCCAGTAGCAAATATATGCTTAAATATAGAATAAAGGAGGGCATCTGCAGTTCACCAGATTTTAGAATAATGTTACTGCAAATCTTACATCATAGCTATAATAGTAATGATGACAACACACTGAATATCTTACAACATAGCTATAATACTAATGATGACACACTGTATATCTTACATCATAGCTATAATACTAATGATGACAACACACTGCATACCTTGCATCATAGCTATAATACTAATGATGACACACTGCATACCTTACACATCATAGCTATACTAGTAATGATGACAGCACACTGAGTATCTTACATCATAGCTATAATACTGATGACAACACACTAAATACCTTACATCATAGCTATAATACTAATGGTGGCAAAACACTGAATATCTTACATCATAGCTATAATAGTAATGATGACAACACACTGAGTATCTTACATCATAGCTATAATACTAATGATAGAACAAAAAGCTTATATTATGACTGGCATAACAAATGATTAGCAATAGCAATAAGAGATAATCGGTGTTACATATTGGCAGTGTACAAGTCCAGTCACATGAAAGATTAAGGTCTAATGATTACAGAAACACTTGAAATGAGACATTGGATCATCATCCTACAATACTAAAAACATTTTCTGCTCATCCTTCTATTGCTGCAACCCTACATCTCTTCCATTGTCAGTGTGCTTTTACTTTTTTGCCTGCATTCACATCTTTTGATGTCACTGGTTTGACTATATATATGTCTATATATATATGCACAGTGACATTGTTGCCTCACAGCAGGAGGTTATTTGGTATGATTCTTGGCCAGGGTGTCTTTTGTGTGGATTCTGCATGTCCTCCTTGTGTTTGCATGGGTTTCCTCTCTGTGCTCCGGTTTTCTCGCACATTCCAAAGACATTCAATAAGTGGACTGGGCATTCTAAGTTGTTCATAAGTGTGAGTATATATGCAATTGCATGGTAAGGAAGACCAACCATGGCAGGGCTAGCTTCCCTGTGGTGTGAACCTTGGTTCTGGATGATTGACACTGCTGAGGTGACCCCCCCAACCCCATATGTGCAAAGAAATGGGAAAAGGAGTTGTGGGTGGATGGATAAAATACAATACATATAAACTATTTATTTATTCATTCATTTGCATTTGTTTACTTGGAAAGTCCAAATGGACTAATTTGCCCTTTTAGTTAGAAACCCAGGGAGATATGCTCCAGAACAGAACAGCAGGATGAAAACAGAAGTATGAAGTAAATATGAGAAACCTACACATTGTCAAAACACAGAATAGTGAGTCTCTGAACAGCAAAACAGAAAGGTCACAAACTTTATGTAAGTTTATTTCACTAGCCCAGGACTCCCTAGGTCATACACTGACTAATTTATGGAATCTGACAAGAAGAAAAAGTTGAATTTTACTTTAGTTTTCCAACTTCATCCTTTTCTCCAGGTTTCTATGACCGTGGATTAGGCAATTTACAGACTGTGGGTTGAGGGAGCAAAAAATACATTTCTGTGTGTTGTCTGACCTGTGAAATGTTACTTTTTTTAATAAAACCTTTTTTTATTCAATTGATACATGACTCATTATAATAAATCCAGAAAATACATGTGCAAAAACAAAAACAAAGAAAAAAATTATATATCCACAATAGAATACACAGAGGAGTATGACCAAAAAATCAATATATAATCAGAAAGTAGTATTTACATGGCATAGTATACAAAAGACAATATAAACAAACTAACCACATTTTGTCAAAGACAAACCCCTGGATTTACGAAGCCCTTTATAGCGTGCAGGATTAGTTTAAGAGCTATTTTCGGCTATATGGCCGACGTGCGATCCAGGAACGAGCTCCCGGGAAGTGCACGTGAGCTCTTAGGCTAATCCTGCACTGACTGAGCTCCTGTATGTAAATTACCCTCATTTGTAGGTGGAAACCATGCAAATGAGGGTAATATGAGATCCAGGAAGCTGGCAGCCATCCGTGCAGGACGAGTGCAGCATGCACAAATGTACTCGGTTAGTAACCAAATACAGTTCAGCAATCTACAAAACGGAGCCATGACAGCACCAAATAAAGGCTGCATATCATTGAGGAAGCTTGCCAATGTCCAAGTAGAAGGCCATTGGCATTACAAAATGTAAAAGAAAAAAAATAAACAACGTTAAATTTTATCTTCGCCGATCTCGCCTGGTTAAGCATAGGGCAGCGACTCGCAAACGGGATCGGGGGAAATAAATAAAATAAACCTAAACTAAGCATTCTAACTAAAATCAGTATTCTGCCATGCAAGTCAATGGCAGTCAGAAGACAACCTGGCCAGTGCATAATGGTTGCTAAGGGGGGAAGCTCAGTGTGGGACATGTAACTATGCATTAGCAGGCAATCCTATGCAAATGAGGGAAGGGTTAGTGAATCCCAGATTTCCCCAGTGTGTGAGACAGATCCCAAGAGTGTAAGAGTATAAATAGCTGGGTGCAAGACTAGGATATAGGTGACATCATGGGGGTGTGTGTCAGGCATACTGTAAGTGGATTGGAGACCTGTGGCTCGGGATTGCTCCTAGTGTAACACAGCTAAGCTAGGGGTGTGTCTAAATCTACCTAACACTCTTTACGAAGTGTAAGCATGTGTGTGCGCCGCGCACCAGGTTGTACAGGAAGAAAAGGAAGTTAAACCAGGAAAAAGCAGCTCCATGAACATTTGAACACTCCGTTCGTGCGGCGCACACATGGGTCTAAACAGGGAGGCAATGGGAAGAGAAAACAGCAGTAGGAAGGTAATCAAGGAGACCTAGTTGAGCTGCCAGGTGAAATGTATCAGAATCAGCTAATCACACAGGAAGCAGACCAGCCCAGCCCAGAACATCACTATAAACCAAGCAAACACCTACCCCCCCTGGTTTTTCCACACTCTACAACACCAGTGTATACAAGTGGGGAAATTTTAAAACCAAACCTACAAAATGAAAAGGGCTGCAGCAGGCAACATAGAACAAAATGTGCAAGAGGCTGAGGGTGGTGATGATGTCAATGCTGCCGAACAACCCACAGTGAGGAGACAGAGAAGAGTGTACAGACACAGGGTAACCTACCAGGGGCTACATGAGCGGGAGATAGTGGAGTGCTATAGGGTGGACAGAGACCTCCTACAGCAAATCATTGAGCTGTGCAGGCCACACCTGACACACCACACTGGTCGAGGGGAACCCATCCCAGTGGATACCAAGGTATGTGTAGGCCTAGGTATACTAGCCACAGGTACCTCCCAACCTACAACTGGGGATAACATGGGCATCTCACAGGCATCAGCATCCAGAGTATTCCACCAATTCCTGGATGCCATGTCAGCACATGCCAGTGAGTACGTAAATTTCCTCAACACACATGAGGTGTTGACCCGCAATATGCGTCTCTTCCACCAAATCGCTAACTACCCTGGGATAGTGGGTGGTATAGACTGCACGCACATATGCATCAAAGCACCACCTGGTGAGCAGGGTAGGGCCTACATCACCTGCAGGGGCATCCTCTCTATAAACTGCCAGGTCGTGTGTGATGCCCAGGGCATTATACTGAATGTGTGTGCTGGCTGCCCTGGAAGCTATGACGATTCACACATATGGCAACTGACGCAGCTGTACCACAGATTTGCCAATGTGGACATCCCCTACAGTCACCTAATGGGGGATGCTGGGTACCCACTGGAGTCATGACTGATGACACCCATCAGAAATGCACACACACCTGAACAACAACGCCATAATGATGCACACGCACAGGCCAGACATATAATAGAGCATGTGTTTGGGATGCTCAGGTCACGGTTCCGGTGTCTGGACACATCCGGTGGAGCCCTGCAGTATTCACCAGCTACATGTACCTAAATAGTAATGGTATGTGCTATGCTACACAATATGATCATGCAGAAACAGTTGCAGCAGAAACAGCATGGGACAGGGCCACACAGCCCCCCACCAATGCCAAGGCCTGTACAGGTACAGAGTGACTCAGAGGAGGAACAACCTGAGCCTGCTCCAGTAGGCAGAAGGGGATGTGCCCAGTATGCCCTGGCCTTGGCAAAGAGGTAACACATAGCATATGCACTGATACAGTAGGTCCCCAGGGAATGACACCTCTCTGCGACTCACACAGACAGTAAAAGGGATGCCAAACATGACACTACCTGTGCCTAACCATGTATAGGGAGTGTATTATGTGCATCCAACATAGGCAGCCCTCCAGCTCCATCCTCAAGTCCGGCACACCCTCAAGGTAAGTCAATCAACCTACCAACTGTCAAACGGAGTAAAATGTGTTTCTACCTGTAGCTATGGTATGGATGTGAACATGCAAGGGAATTGGGTGCCCGGATGTCAAGGCAGCAGAGAGTAGACACCCATAGTGGCAGCATGAGATCTGTAACACATATTGGAGTCACCATAGTAGCCAGTACTACACAGGGTCACAAAACCCACAGCAGGAAATGGCCTGAGTGACAGGGGTGACCATAAAAGCCACACATATCAGTCAGGAAGGATCACATACCCAGCAACAGTCTCAACCAGCAGGACAGATGAAGACAAACACAAACAAATGCTGAACTATGGCCTCCGAATGTGCCCTATGGTTAACCCCTCCTCCAGGCCTACACAGACAGACCACAGCAGGCCAGGCAGTTGGATGTAAGTTGTGAAGGCTAGAAAGTCAGACACAAATATGTAGGTAAACAAAGCTACGATCTGTACTACACTGGTAAGACCTAGCCAGCAGGATAGGTAAGACTACAGACAGACATGGAGTACCTGACTTACCAGTACAGTCCTAGAAAATGTGTACAAGTGTCAGGTGCGCCCTCCCCCATCCAACGTACACATAGAGTAACAGTCAGGTGTGCCCCCCCACTCCTGTGTAGAACAGTAGAAACAGTCAGGTGCCCCCCCCCACTATGCAGAAATGTAGCAAAAGTCAATGGCAAATGACTGATGGATACCCTGCAGACACAGCATGCTACCCATTGGTGTACAACAAAAGGTCAGCACCGCAGTACAAACAACCTGGACATGGTCCACACATGCAACACAGATGGCCATACTGGGCATGCTCACACACTTAGAGGAATGAAGGCAAAGTCAGTCAACAACATACTGAGAGGTCATACTGGGCATGCTCACACACTTAAACACATGAAGGCCATGTTGGCAAACACCTGTGGACCAGACATACCTGGAAGTTGCACTTCTCAGTGTGAACACATGTCAGTATGCACCACTCCTGCTTTGCACACACAGTGGATAGGAATGCAGACAAATATGTAAGGACAACACACTATAATAAGCCACAAGCATAGATATGTGGAAGAGGGTGACTGTGACAAGGAGCTATGAGGGCCTGTCCCAACTGGCACACAGCCTAAGGGCCCCCAACACAGGAGGTGCAGATGTAACCCACTGCAGATACTAGCCACCAGTATCTGTCAGCATGACAGACTATGTGGTGTACGTGTCAGCTGTGCAACAAGATTGTACAAGGAAACAGCCATCGAATAGCTGTATACACACAACTGTGACATATGACCCCATGTGTGCCCACATGTGGCATGTCAACCCCTACATGAATGGGGTATGACCCATGCACACACTGCCGTCTCCATAGAAGTAGTATGACAAGCCTGCTGAGGTCATCCAATGTGAATTACACCTTTGGGAGAGCTATAGCACAGTAAAATGCATGGCATGTCCCATAACTGTGTACTGCTGTAGTGATAGACTAGTTAGGTTGTATTACTAACCCCAGACCTGTCAATTGTGTGAGTGTGTATTTGTGTGCATGCCTGTCTGTCTCTGAATGTGTAGACAGAAATGCTTGTTAGACTACACACACTCCGTGCAATACATATATTAAACTGTGGCAAGGCTGCTGATGTCTTTCACCTAGAAGTACACCTTCCAGAACATGATAGCCTCATAATTTCCGTGGCGCATCCTGTAACTGCGTACTGCTGTAGTATGATACAAGGTGTTCAAGCCCCAGCCCTGGCAACTGTGTGTGTTTGTGTCTGAGTCTGTGTGTGTGTGTCTGACTGCATAGAGAGCAATGCATTTTAAGCTACTCACACACCATACAATACAAATACACTACTGTGCCAAGGCTGCTGATGTCACTCACCTAGAAGTATACCGCTGGGAACTTGATAGCCCAGTAATCGCCATAGTGCATCATGTAACTGCGTACTGCTGTAGTGTGGTTAAGTAGGTATTCGAGCCCCAGCCCTGGTAACTGTGTGTGCTTGTGTGTGAGTCTGTGTGTGTGCCTGACTGGGTAGAGAGCAATGCACTTTAGGCTACTCACACTCCATACAATACAAATACTCTACTTTGGCAAGGCTGCTGATGTCACTCATCTAGAAGTACACCTCTGGGAAACTGATAGTCCAGTAATCGCTGTGGCACGTCCATAACTGCGTACTGCTGTAGTGTAATAAACTAAGTAGGTGTTCGAGCCCTGGCAACTGTGTGTGAGTCTGTGTGTGTCTGACTGGGTAGAGAGCAATGCTTTTTAGGCTACTCACACTCCACACAATACAAATACTCTACCTTGCCAAGGCTGCTGATGTCACTCACCTAGATGTACACCTCTGGGAATGTGATATCCCAGTAATCACCGTAGCACATTTTGTAACTGCGTACTGCCGTAGTGTGATTTAGAATGATGGTAGTGTTCCATCTCCATCCATGCCAGTTCCAGATGTGATGTGTGTGTCTCAGTGTCTGTGTATGGAGCAATGCATTATAGGCTAGTCACCCGCGGTACATTACAAATGCCCTACTTTGGTAGTCTGCTGATGTCATTAATTGTGAAATACACCTTTGGGGAAGATGTACTTCAGTAATGTCCATGGCGTATGATATAACTGTGTAGTGCTGTAGTGTAGAAAACTAGTTAGGTAGGGGTTTTACTCCCCGACATGACAGGTGTGTGCATGTGTTTGTAACTTGTATCCTGTGTAGAGGTGGTTGTGAGTCTGTGGGCAATGTGGAGGGGTTTTGCTAATTTAATTTGTGGTGGCCCTACACTATATCACAATGTCAACCATACAGGGATAACAGATGTAAATGGCTGAGAGGCTGGGGTGCAAAGCCATACCCATACATGTGACATCAAGGCCTGCCAATCACAGTTAGCAATCCCACTGTGCCTTTACATGTGACTCACAATGAACATACCATGCCTGACAACATGGCCTGTATGGACAGATGACACTGACATCAGGAAATGCTGTTAGCATGCTATCAATGTAGGTGTAGGGTAAATCTGCTGACCAGTACCACTCCTTGCCACATGTGGGCGAGACTGGCATATCTGATGATAAGCTGTGTTCACAGCATAGGCCGGACACCCAAGGTACAGTTCCACATGTCACTGTACATGCATGTGGGAGGTGTGCACATCCTAGACACCATCCAAGTCATGGACTAGGGAAAACAGAGATGGCAAGCAATGCACAGCATTGGTCACACACAATAGTCACCCAGGTGACTGGAATACAGATGCAATACCCACCTGTGCAGGCAAATGCAGACACTACAGGCCTGTGCCACAATGCAGACCATTGTCATTTGGGCTGACACCAAGGTATACCCATCGCCTACCCTTGTATAGCCTGCTGGCACTGTTGGCCACCACACAACCATGCAGACATGCACCCATGCATGTCCAAACTGGACCCTGTGTGTTCATGTGTGTGTTGTATGGTGCGTATGTCCACATCCACATGCACTACTCCCCCCAGGGCACAGTGAAGCATGCTGCCTTATGTCTGACACCCCATCATACTCACTGGCCGCATGACCGCTGTATCACCTGTGTGGTGCATGTGCTCCCTGCACATTGATGTGTTGTGGCAATCCCACTAGTGACAGGTTGCACTCCTGGCCCTGCCAAGTGTGTTGACGTGTGTGCGTCCCTGTGTGAGTGTGCCTGTGTTGACGCTGGTACCTGTTCATGTGGACAGGCACATGTATGTCACCTACTGTATATCTACCATATCCCTGTTGCAGATGTAATTCACCATCACATATATGTTCTGAGTGCTTCCCACCAGATAACCCATGTGGCGCATCCAATAACAGCATCGAACTGTGATAGCACTACATAGCTGTCAAGTGTTTGATACCCTGTGCTGGTAGGTGTGTTACAAAAACATGCATACGTTTTACCCTCCCACCCTCACTGACATGTATTCTCCTCTGTCTGCCGCCCCCACTCCCTCTCTGGCGGATGTGGAGGGTCACACCTGCATTGCTTAGGCAGCAGCATGTGTATTTAAAGTGATGCTAATGATCAGCTGATGGCCTCTGCATGGATTTCAGCCCTCCCCTTGCTGATTGCATGTGGAACAGCTGTGGTAACATTCCCATAGCCAACTGCATGGAAACGCACTCCAATACCTGGGAACATCCTGCTGGTGTTGGCCCTTGTCTGTCACTGTGAGCAGGAACTAGATCTGTCGTTTGGCAAACAGCATCTCAGATGGGTTGGGGAATTTACCTCTAACAACATACACTGTGGGAAGAGGGCAACAAACATGAGGGGGATGTGTCTGACCTGACTACGAACTGTAAGTGCTGCTATACTGCATATGGAGTAATGTTGGATTAACAGTGTTTGTCTGGATATGCCTGTCATACATGTCGCAATACCTGCCATGTCAGTTTCATGTATATCAGGAATCCCCATCTGCAGGCTCATCTGCAGACTGGACAGTGTTGTGCCTTTGGTGTCATGTGTTAGCCACAATGCATCTATCTGTGGAATGCAGAAAGTAGTGTGAGGATTGCAATCTGTTGATGGTGAAGGCCATGACAGTTACTGACTACATATCCCTCATTGGACATATGTTGCAACATACCCCGTTACAATGGTAGATTAATGAGGGTATCACAGCAACATGTCTATACTGGCCCTGTGTATGTGCTGTCAGCCACACCTCTGTCAACCTTTGTACATATGTCGTGCATGAAGTGGTGCATATGTGCTGTACACTGTAAATAGTGTCATCATATCTGATAGCACGCCAGTGATATATCAGAGTGCCACACATGTCATGTACAGTAGGGGTTACACTTAATGCCATACCCTGGAAATCCTGTGGATGTTTGTACAGTACTGAGGTCTGTGTAGTGATGGTGAATGTCCGCAGTGTGTGTATCTTTAATATGTACTATAGCCTGTGTACAGACTGTGGTAGATGTCATTGTTCTAGCTCCTCTTTCTATCTGTTGTGACATGCTGCCCAACTGTATGGTACCATTGTACTTTACATGTGTGTAGGGCCAGACACACACATTTCCCATACCACAGACAGCCATCAGACCAGTCTGTATAGCAGCCCAGTATATGTAGGGTCATTTTGTGATTGGCACATATGAGGATGATGTAGGACAGATAGCCCATATACTGTATTATTATGCTAGCGTACCGTATGTGTATGTGGCTGTGTTCACATTGGCTGTGGTTATGCACTGTCACACAGGTGTATCCTACCCTGCGCTGTGACATGGCTGTCGAGCCTGCTATATATGCAGGTACTGTACCATGATAACCACAGGATGTCTGTCAGTAGCCAATCGCACACATGCTATGAGTAGATGTCAACTTCTGGGTCAACAATCCCAATGGCAGTATCAACTGTCTATTAATATACCAGCTATACATACCAGGCATCCCCTTGCACTACTACATTGGGTCTATAGGGGCTTGGGTAGGGCTACATTCCATGGCCAGGACATATGGTGGGACAATATGGACAT